>NC_046664.1:102275126-102277017 GCF_010883055.1 Belonocnema kinseyi | reverse complement strand
GAGAGGCGAGGGGACTCACTAAAATCAAGCACCCCAGAAAGTGAGAGGTGAGGGGACTCACTAAAATTAAGCACCCCGAATCATCTTGCAGATAAAAGGAGTAGTTTCTTATAAGGGGCATTATTCCTCAACTGCCCCAACTCAAAAAGTCATGTTTTTCGATTGTCTCTAAATTCTGGGACTGTCATTCCACGTGGTAGACTTTGGAAACTATAACTTGATAGGATGTAGGCTGACGACAGGCGTTAATTACTAATCCGTTAGTATTTTATTTACTCAAAAACTTTATACGTGAGAAGTTGGTTGAATCATGTATTTGTTTTAAAAAATTGCAAGAGCAATAACCAATTATTGTCGGATAATAAATTATAATAGTGAGGAATCATTTATCTTCAGAAAAATACTGTTCATTTTTAAGAAAGTGCTTTTTACTAAATATTTTTTCATAATAACTTTAAAAATTTTTAACTTCTTCAAATTTACTGGTTAACATTACTGAATAGTTTTTTTCGATGACTTTATGCAATTTTGGATCAATGTGAGTAATACAAAAAAATGGCATACTTGAAAACTGTTCCGCGATATGCTGCCACATAACGCCCGAGTGCGAGCGCGAGGACTCCCTCTACAACCGGCTCTGTAACTCAATGAATTTCAATTTGTCCATTTACTTATTAGACATTTTTCATAGTAAAAAAGTCAAGCTTTCTTTTGAGACTATTTAAATAATATCGTAGATGCCTAAATTGCGAAAAAAGTTAAATAAACAATGGATTTATTGAAAAAATTGTTTAAACAATTTTTTTTGTTATAAATAATAAAATAGGATGAAAGCTTGTAAAAAGCACTTTCCAAAACCCTTATAAAAATTTCAAATCGCGTCATTAGAAAGGAAGTTGCAGGCGTTTGAAACTACCCCTGCAGGCATTGGGGTTGAAAATTAAACCCCCCCTCACTTGGGAAGGGTTAGTAATCCTGGTCTATAAGTTTGTGGATTAACTACTGTTGGGTAGGCGAACATATTCCCAGAATTTAGAGACAATCGAAAAACATGACTTTTTGAGTTGGGGCAGTTGAGGAATAATGCCCCATCTATATCGACGCAACTGTGATTTAAATTTCGTTACGTACCCGATGCTAATTTATGCGAAGCGTATGAGTTCAAGGTATTTTTGAACTAATATAGTTACATATTTTTTCGGTGTAGCGTCATTTCGCTTTGACTCCATTCTTCTTTGGTAGTGATTAGTAGGATTAAGTTGCGCTTCCAAAAATAGTTAAGTGAAATGTGTTATGTTACAATTATCTCCCATAATTATTCTAGAGTGCTTACCGATAGCATCCGTCTGACAGTGATGCACATTATCATAATGAGAGAGAGAGAGAGCTGAAAAACGACCCTAACCTCAAAATAATGCGGATGCATAACATTTTTATTTAGCAGAATAAACTTTGTTTGTTATTATGCCTCAAAAAACAGTCGAGGGACGTCCGTTATGATATTTTATTGTATCTCCGAATTCTTGTTTTTATTGAACTGGAGGAGATCGCTTTTTATTGTAAATTCAATGATACAGGCCTAAATAAACACACAAGAGGGGATGTATATGTATATATATGTATATATATATATATATATATATATATATATATGTAAGTCTTTGGTGACGGTCTGAGAAGATGGCCAGATACTGACGTTAGAACTACAATCTCCACCATATGACGATTTGATACTTAACTTTGACATGATTTCGACAAAGAAAATAAACTTATTGCATAAAGGTGTTTTTTGGGCGTATAATCTAAACAATGAATAATACAAACTACAAAATAGCCTCGGAAAGGACTGGAACTTTTAATGACAAAAGGCATGCGCACGGAAAATCTAAAG
>NC_046664.1:102265235-102275026 GCF_010883055.1 Belonocnema kinseyi | reverse complement strand
CGATTACAGTATTTTCGTTTTCCACTTTGAAACGATTGAACAGCTCGGACAGATTACCTAGGATAAGTCGTTTCTGAACATGTTCACGAGTTCCATCTGCTCCATCTACAATTGAATTATTGAAAAAATTATTTAAACAATTTTTTTTTGTTATAAATAATAAAATAGGCTGAAAGCGTGTATAAAGCACTTTCCAAAACCCTTATAAAAATTTCAAATCGCGTAATTAGAAAGGAAGTTGCAGGCGTTTGAAACTACCCCTGCAGGCATTGGGGTTGAAAATTCAACCCCCCCTCACTTGGGAAGGGTTGGTAATCCTGGTGTATAAGTTTGTGGATTAACTACTGTTGGGTAGGCGAACATATTCCCAGAATTTAGAGACAATCGAAAAACATGACTTTTTGAGTTGGGGCAGTTGAGGAATAATGTCCCAGATATACTCGCTATGCTTCGTTCCGTTCGACTCTGTTGGTTCGAATGACGACGAACAGCGAGGATCCAACGAATCTGTAACGTAGGAGCTTGGCGTGAACATTGCGCCGAGTTGAGGCGCCGGACAATATGTGTTGAGAAAAATTAAAGAATAATTATTTAAATATTAAATCTCGCGTGCTCTCAAATTTAAACGTTACAGATTCGTTGGATCCTCGCTGTTCGTCGTCATTCGAACCAGCAGAGTCGAACGGAGCGAAGCATAGCGAGTATATCTATATCGATGCACTGTGATTCAAATTTTGTTACGCACCCTATACAAAAGTGGAACAGTATCTGTTTCGATGCTTTAGAACAGCTGATATTCAACTTATGAATGATGCGAGTTTTACATGAAGAACTGCTCCATTTCCATACTTACTTAATGATTCTAATTTATGCGAAGCGTATTAGTTCAAGATTCTACTCAGATAAAGCTCGCCACTCAACTTGGTTCACTTTTACCAAGTTCAAAAGCACTTGGTTAAAACTTATCAACTTCAATTTGTCAGATTCAGCTACTAATAATTTTAAAAAAAGAACCCAGTAAATTTGATTGATTAAAAACAGACAATATCCTTGAGAAAAAATAACAAGCATATTGATAGTGTAAAAAGTGACTAGTTTGCTTGTGAAAATACAACTAATAGATGCAGCTTGGTTAAATTTTATCACCAAGCATTTGTTTGCTTTTAACCGAAAAAATCGTTTTATTTCAGCAAAGAACTACTCATTCAAATTTTGCAGAGTCAAACTCGGTTTTGACAACCAAGTAATGTGTTATTTTTTACCAATTGACTTTAACCGTTTTAGCTCGGCTGTGATAGCCACAAGCACATCATTGCTTACAACCATTACTCTGTTCTTTTTAAATAATATGTGCTTAACCGAGCTATTTATCCAGCTCGGTTAACGATTCGTTTTCTCAGTGTTAGCCAGCCATTCTGGATGAAAATTAAAAAAATGAGCGTCTTTTGAATATTTTTGAGACCATTTTTTCAAAATTCAAGAATTTTCTGTACGGTTATTCATAATATTTAAAAATTTGAACAATTTATCCAAAAGTTACATTCTTTCATGCAACATTTTCACAGTATTTCAAATAATCTCAAATGCTCAGTAGACCGTATGTGTAAAGTTGAAATCATAAAGAAAACATGGAAAATAAGCAAATTTAGTTTATAGAAAAACGAAAAATGTTGCAATAAAACGTTTAATGACACAAATTTTTCAAAGGAATGCGCATTATTTTTAAACGGGACAATGAAACTTCGTCTGTTTTAATACCAATAGAAGTTACGAATTATAATAATATACATTTATGGGTATAATATAAATTTTCAGGGATAAACTTGAGTACGAAGCACGAGATACGTGATGACAATGTGTTCGTTAAAGCCGAAGGAGCTTTAACAAAAGCGAATTCACAATCACCAAATTACTGTTGTCGATGCCTTTAGCTTTAGTTTTGAAAAGTCTATGCACAAAGATCGAGCGCGTAGCGCGAGGTAAATACATTATCGAGCGCGAAGCGCGGTATAAATAGATTATCGAGCTCGAAGCGCAAGATAAATATATTATTGAGCGCGAAGTGCGAGAACCAAAAGTCGCGCGCCCTATGCGTGCTCAAACTTGCGAGTCACGCGCATAGCGGGCAATGAGAATGTGCCCGTGAGGCGGGCATATTATTTTCAACAAAAGAATGATTTTTAAGACAGGAGATGTTTTTTTTTAATTTTAAATAGTGATATTGCCGGTCATGAAACTGAAAAATTAAAATCTCACATGCAGCTGACATCTGGAACTAATGTGCCTGATGCATCGATTCCCTATGGAATTTCCTAATGGTGTGATCGTTTGTTCCTCTTGAAAGTGAAGGTAACATGTTTGCACACGAGGAAATTTCACGGGAGATAAATGGAATTTTCGCGCTTTAAACGGTCAGTCGGTATTTGATATAAGATCATTAGCGGCTGGCCCAACTTTTCATTCTTCAATCCCTGGTGCCCTTTTCTTCCCATCAGTTTGTCCAGTTCGTGAACTTTCACTTTAAACCCAAATCATTAATGATCCTTCTCCGGTTCACTCTTGTGTCCCCACCATGTGTAAATTCGAACCCTAAAGAAGCTTCCTTATTTTCGGCCTTATTATTTACCCATAATGGAAAAATAACGTGCGATTCTCCAGATCTATTAATCAACATATTAATATATTAATATATAGGTAAAACTCAATATTTAAAAATAAGATTCACGGTAAAGGAAGCCGTTTCCAAGTATAAAATAAAATGATTCTGGTTTCTATTTCAAGATATATTTTTAACCAAATAAAAAGTCAAATATCTGATTAAAATGCATGGACATACGTAAACAGTGAACATCCTGTCTGTGACTGCATACATTCTAAGTAGTTTCCCCATGAATCTCATTATCATAAATAGGTTTTAAGGCTTAAAATCGATTGAGCTTTTTTTCTGGGTAGTTTCAAACCTTAGGAAATGTTCTTCGGCACGATAATTAGCAACCTCAGCAAAAAATCTCATTCTCCTTGGTAAACCACCAACTGGCTCTTCCGCTCACTGATGTTCGTAGTGCGAAGTGACCGGGACGTCTTATGGCATTGTGTGCCGAATGTGAGACGGTTGACCATAAATAATTAGAACAGTTCCACGTTTGGGCCACGATTTGAATTTTTGCGTGAGAGCCGCTCGAGAGGACGACCCTGAAAACCATTAATTTATCGTCAATGCGTACGCATACTTACGATGGCAAAGGGGGTCTCTGGGACCCCCTCTCGCTCGCAATCTTGACCCTGGCTAATCGCAGGGCAGGTGAGCCACGGAGCTCGACTACTGACCGTTCAAGAAGACTAAGGTTCAGTCTCCCCTATGCAAATCCTATGGGACGCCCCTTAGGGGTTCGCTTGTCGGAAGATCCACTGATTTATTGCTCAATCCCGGAAAAAGATAAAGGATTTCCGTCCTCGATTCCCCTTTATTCCGGAAAAATATGAGTATCATATTCATAATATAGGCGTGCGAAACTTCTTTCGAGAAATACGTTGGCCTAAGCAAAATGTATGTAAGTTTAATTTGATATTAAATTTATTATTACTAATCTGATTTCATTTTGAATCTGACACTATTAGCGGAAACTTTGCTAGAGTAGACCAGAACAAATTTCTAAATGTTTCATACAATTTATAGTAAATTATTGAGAGTTATAATTTACGCCGTGAAAAGGCTTAACTATTCATTTAACTATTTATGTTCGTAACTGTCGATGAACTCCATTCTTTTTATGTGCTTTGAATGTTCTTAAGAATCAATCTCGAGGTACGTTGCCTGATCTTTCTATTTTCAAGTGGATCATCGCTTCTCTTAGAAAAATAAGAGACCAAATAGAACCATTTTAACGATGAGTAGTACGGTTAATTGTTCAAAATTTTATTATTATAGTCATGTCGTTGATTATCTCTCACATTTATTTCTTTTCATATCTCGATATTGGTATTTGAAGAAAATTTTAAATCAGCTAAAAAATTATGTTTAATTTTTTTACAGTTTTTTTTTAGTAAATAATAATAATAATAATATAAAACTATAAATTGAAAAACAAAATCTGTGCTTAAGTAAGAATTTTGTTAAAATGTAAAAAAGCTGTTTACATTGTGTTAAATGCACATTTTTTTGATAAAATTACGTGATTGGCATTTGTTCAGCTTGAATCGAAATAAAATAACATTTGTTTATTCTCATACACACAAATTAAAAAAAAGGAAACCAAGTTTTTCATGGCAACAAACAACGGTATATTTGTTTCATCACATCTGAATAAATTGAAAACACATGTAAAAATGTTTTCATTGAAATGTGCATTTAGCACAAAACAGAACTCGTTTTTTGGCACATTTAAAACAAGTTGCAACTTTTAAACAAATGAATTTTTAATTTTGTAATTTCACATTATTATTCACTGTCGAGCACTGTACCAAGAAAATTCGACATAACTTTTCAGACCATATACCACTTTTTTAAAATTTTTCCAAAATATGAATTTTGAAATCTATAAACAGAACAGAAGATATTATCATATAAAAAAAACTAATTGGGACGATGGTCGTGGGAGCTAAAGCGTAGGCTTTGGACCCACTCCTTCGGCTTGCGGGTTCGATTTCCGCCTCGCACTCTGGAAGAGCCTCGGCGGCCCATACGGTGAACACTAGCCTAGCAAGGGAGATTTTCGTCTCTGGAGAGTCGTGGGACCGGTACCTCTAAAGATAAAGGTTTTCTCTAAGTACTTAAAATCTATTGCTCTTAGTGGTTCGGAACCCACCTTAAACTATAGGTCCCTCTTCCACCAACAAGTTAGCGTGTGTGGGGGGGGGGGTGTAAAGGAATAAATAAGAAAGTGTAAGAAAAATGTTAGCCCTTAGGGGGCACATTAGAAGCTTCCATATAAAAAAACTATTTGAAGGACTCACTATTGTTAGACAAATGTAACTCTTACCTGCTATTAGAATCTGTAATTTTTAAATTTTTTATGCGTTAAGACCATGTGTTAAGAATTGTTTTAGCCCGCATGAAACTGATAGGATCCCTTTTATAATAATAGTTTTTTTAATTTGGACTTTTTCCGAAAATCCACTTTCAAGAATTTTATACAAAAGAACTGATGCGATTTAAATCATTTTCAATTTTCTTCAATTTTTCGGGGGTCACATATTTTACCATTTTCAGACAAAGTAATTTTAATGAATTTATGAGTATTTGCAATTAATTGATCATATTAGTCATTTTTTGACAAATCGCAGGTAATCTTCCAAATGTTGGTAAATTAAAAAAAAAATTAGTAGTCAAACTGTGAAATACATGTTTCTTTATTTTCACCATATAATGATATACCCAAATACCTAAGCATGCCGATACCTTAAGCTACACCTCTCTGACTAATTTCAAATAAGATTGATCAGTATTGAATTTTAACTAGATGAAAAACGTTTGCTCTTTGAACTGTCTGATGACTTCTGTTACGAAACAAAATTCAACATTGCCAATGAAATTTATATCCCTCGTTATTAATTACTTCCATTCATTAATAATCTTCTCGCTACATAACATCAATATTAGCCAAAACAATCTACCTGCGCTCATAATTGCTTTATGCAAAATGAGTAATGATATAAAGCAAACCGAAACTGAACTTTAGATCTTTAGAACTGCTAACAACTTTAGTGAAACTACATTATGAATTTAAGAAACCTCCCTCTTTCTTACGATTTTTATCTCCTCGGCAATAAAATTACGTTCCTTAATACTCCAACCC
Source organism: Belonocnema kinseyi (assembly GCF_010883055.1). Taxonomy (NCBI): domain Eukaryota; kingdom Metazoa; phylum Arthropoda; class Insecta; order Hymenoptera; family Cynipidae; genus Belonocnema; species Belonocnema kinseyi. The sequence continues at coordinate 102,269,231 of NC_046664.1, read as the reverse complement.
TCGACTTGTCATCTCTTTCCCTCACGGTCACTTTTCCAAAGCAAGTTTCTTCTTCTCGCGATAACGAAAGATAATAAAAGAGAAAGTTTATAAGGGTCGTCCGTTACTTTCTTTCTCCTTCGCGCCCTTTCACTCCACTCAGATATGAGGATGAACCTCAGGAGACAAATTCGAGATATTCTGGTAGGTTCATAAATAAATTAATTAAGCGCGCTCGGCGGCTGATAATGTTAAAATAATACCTAGACAGGACAATGGGTGGCACCCCCGGTGGAGGCGTACATAGCAGTTCTTAAACTCTCTCTCTCGCGGAGTTAATTTCGCGGCATTAACAGTCGAAAGAGTGCGAACAAAAGGGCTCTGGGGAGGAAGCAGATAAGGGAAGGAAGAAGGCAACACAGGAAATATGAACACACTCATAATATAGGAACCTCCACTACTCCACCACGTCCGAGAGCAGCAGTGGTTCTTCTTCAACATTTTCCCTATTTCAGACTCCTAAAAAATTGTTAAGATTAATTTTTGTACTTATTTCAAATTAAGCCATGATTGCTTAAGTATGTCTTAAGCAAGATGCTTAAGACATACATTTATTTTTTAATTTTAACTTTCTAATCAATTGAGGTGACAGTAAAAAAATGCTTGTTCCCAGCTTAAAGTTTGATAATTTAAGTAAGGCAACAACTTTAAGATACAAGAAACATGTTCGAAATAGAAAGAAATAACTTAATAAAGAGAAAAATCATTGTGGCGAATTTATGAGTATTTGAAATTTTAGTTAGTTAAAAAAAACATTTTCTTTTTCTTTTTCTGAACATTCTGCGAAGAGTTGAACGGCTTTCTTTCGAAATCTGCCAGAAATTTAGCAAAATGTTGAAAATGAACAAAATCACGGCGGTTATTTCGAAAAAAATAAAAGTGGATTTTCCCAGATTATTAAGGATTATTTTCTCAAAAAATCAAGCTTTTTTTTGTTAAAATTGTTTCCCTGAATTTATACTCAAATGAGGAAGGAATCTTGTAACATTCATGCGGGCCAAACTGTTCTTACGGTCAAGGGAAAGTTTTTTGCGAAAAATTGGATTTTCTAAGTTTCATCATTTTAAAAAGCTCTACAAAGAATATCTCATACTATTTCATGTTATCTTGTAGCGTTCGCGAGAAAAATTACAAAATTCAATTTAAAAAAATCTAAGAGCCACAAAAATTATTTGGCCTGCACCAAACTTAATAATAAATAAGATATTCTATAAGTTTAGTGCAGGCCAAATTATTGTTGTGACCGCGAGAATTTGTTTCTCGAAATATTTCATTTTCTATTTTTCCTACCGAACCATACAATATACCATAAAGACATTTTTTCCAGAAAAATCTGATCTCTCCTCACCGAAGTCAAGAAAGAAAACTTAAACATTTCGATTAGGTCAAAATTTATAATGTTTTAAAGAAGAATTTGTATTTTTTCTAAAACAATCCTAAAATTTAAAATATTCATAATTTCGAAAAACTTATTTAAGGGGCGAATGATACTGTTACTTGAACTTGCACGGCCAATCTGATTTGAAATGCATTTGGTCAATTATAATATTTTTCTAACACAATGCACGAATTACCTAAGCTAAGCAATTACAAGTTTTAATTTGAACTTGTTATTACTTTATTGATGAAAAATGAGTTAACAATGTAGTGTACGAAAGTTAGAAACAGTTTCACAATAAAAGCTTTGCTAATTTCAAGCCTTAAATAACAGATTTTCAAGAATTATTCACTTTGAAATCTAAAAGTAAACATTTCTAACTATTGTAGAAAAATTTGTGAGCTTGAGAAGTCAACTTTCTCAGTTTGAAAGCATCAACTCGGAAAACTATAAAGAGTGACTGCAAAATGAAAATATGATCTATATACTCGTGTACAAAATTTGTGTAAAATGAAAGATAGAGAACAATGGTTGAAAAAAATTTTGCGGTATTTTGTGTGCTTCAAGTACATACAGAAGGGTGGTTCAATAATAAACGTATCAAAGACGTATAGGCCAAGATTACGAGAGGGATGCTGCAGGGCAAGCAACGTTAGCAATATCGCGCTCTCTTTGTAAGGAGTAAGGCGTATACGATTCATGAGCTGAAAAAAATCATGTCGGATCCTTGCGCTCGCGTGATTCGTGATTCGTTCGTGACAAGTGCAAAGGAAGTACAATAAATACAGGCTTACATTCTCGTTTACGGAGAGCAATGGATTGCAGAATACCTTCTACGAAAGAACAAAATGAAAGTACCTGGAAAATTACATTAATGAAAGCGCTCGAGTTTCTATTGTGCCAGCTAATTTTATTTCCCATTCATTAAAAGAGGGTTAACTTTATTTAAAAATGCATAAATTGTACTAGAACAACTAATTTTTAAATATTTCTTCACGAAATACTTTATTCGTGTATTTTATATTCAATAGATTCTAATTGCCGACAATTACTTACATCGATACTCTGAAGGTTCGTGTCCACACTTAATTCTAGAAGTTCCAAATTTAGCACATCTATATGTGCACTGATAAAATTTTTTTAATTTTAAATATACATTCAAAATGCATTTATATATTAAATTAAAAACCACAGTATACGAAATCGCTATTAGGAGACTATGTATATTACATTTCATATACCGCATATTGATCATTTATTAAAAAAAACAAATATTTTCACTTTACACAAGTTAAAAATAATTTTGGGAGTAATTTTCAATTATAAATAATAATAAATAACATTTTTCCCTGAATAAACATTAATTTCACTGGGTCTTAAATGCAAAAATTCAAATAAGAAAGTAATGATGAAACTTAACCCGCAAGCACCTGTACTCATGTTAAAACTCTAACATTCACAGTGGATTTTAGAAAAAATTTCACCCGTACGTTGCACTTTCATCATAAATAAGTATTTAGTCGACGAGTTTAAGGTTATTACTCAATTTTTCAATACTAGACAAGATTTGAAGGCATCTGACTTGGTATTTTCAGACTTGGTATTTTCACGTACTCTGTTTTACAAACTTAAATATACATGTATGTTAATTTCACAACATAATAGTATATCAAAATAATGTACGGTATATGCAAATGACTTTACTCCCATGTATATTAAATTTTTATCAGTTTTTTAATTTTTTTAACAGTGCGCATAATCGAGGTCATGTTTTGAATGCAATTCTGCAATGATATGAAGTAGTAAGTATGATTTAAAGCATACATGTTAAGTATATATCTTAGTATGATGTAAAAGATACAATTTCCGGAAAAGAGGTCATTGAGAAAGGGGGAGTGAACGAGCAAGCGTTTCGATGTACAAAAAGTAATTATGGGATGGTTTCCGGTAATCATATCTAAAGCGTATTGGATGAAGGCATTGTTCACATACCCCTTCACCACCACACACATTTGTACACAATTCCACCCTCTTCTGTACACTAAACCTCGGCCACCCTTCGAAAGTCGACCATCTCAACGAAAACCACACTATATACACTATGCCACACACCCTCGCTACTTTTACGTCATGGTTAGTCTATAGCCACAAAACTTACCACAGTACATCCGTCCTCGACCAGGTAAAATTGAGTTAACTTATTTTTTAAAAGAAAGTCGTCATTTAGATTATAATCATTGTTTTGCCGTTTAACTGTTAATAACGTATTTGAAAATAAGAAATATATTGCTTACGACTGGGGTTAGCCATTACTGAAGTCAGGTGTATACACCTGCTTCTCAAATCTTCTGAATTATCTTGAAACCTTTTGAATTATTTTGAAATTAATTTGAATTATTTTGAATTGCCTAGAATTCGTTGAGTAAATGGATTAAATTATACTACACGAAACTTCGCCAATCACTCCAATCAATCCATTTGGAAAATATTTTCAAAAAACTCCTAAAAACCACAAAAATTGCGATTTCTACGGCGGCACTATTCGTAGCGGCTGACTAGAATTTCGAAGTCGTGTGAGA
>NC_046664.1:102249521-102265222 GCF_010883055.1 Belonocnema kinseyi | reverse complement strand
GGCTCGAGGAAGAATCAGGGGCAGCGGTCTTATTCATATCGAACATCTATTATCTTTTTGAGATGTTGGGCGTAAAAATATTTGCATGTTACACTGCAACACATTCAGGTGATAAACTCGCCCTCGCGTATACCCTTCGCACATTGGAATTTCACAACTATATTTCACGACTATATATTTAGGATATTACAATTATGGAATATTCCAATTCTGAAGCATTTTCAAAGGATTAAAAATTAACTACCCTTAATTAAATTCGGACATCGACTTTTGTCTGTTTATACGAATGAACAAGGTTCTTAAATTTATGGTCATATTTACTCGAATACATCTGACAACATTTTTGTAAATTTAAATAAAATTTGAGTTTATGTAACTAAAAGTAGATAAAATTTTAAATAATGGATCATAGATCATTCGCGCTCAGTTTACTTACCCCTTTTTTGATTTCTTATTTTGAATTACAAAGTAAAATCTGACCTATTGTTGACGCTGCTATATAGTGCCACAAGGTTGTGTAACTGCGTGGACTAGCAGTTCTTGGAAGGATTAAATCAGTCCATCCTACATAGGCGCTCTTGTGTGTTTACAGATACTAACTTTGAACATCTGGATTGCTGTCCTGTATTTAAATATAGAGTATGTTAACCCTGAACATCTAGATTCTAGATGTTACGTTCAAACATCTATTTTTCTTCTTGTAGGGTCCTTGTATCATGAATATCTATTCTATATGCATTTTAATAATTTCTATCATCATGATTACCAATTATATTCATAATTAAAAGTATGAACAAGGGATTTCCAACAAAAAATTTTATATTTTAATTAGAGTTTAAAACTGAACAGTTACACTTGCATACCATTTTCATTCAATCAGAAGTTATGAAAGAAATAATAACACTTCTAGAAAATAATTTTCTTTTCAAAAAACACGATGAGGTTTAAAACAGTCACTTTTTCTATCAAAAAGGCATTTAAAAAATCTTATTTGCATAATGACACGAATATTCAAAAGCGATTTTCTCTGAAACCGCGAAAAAATATACATATTACAGCAAGTCAATATTCAGGTAATGAGCTATCATTGAACAATTATGACCCGATACTAAACTTTAGAATTAGTGAGCACCCTTGTAAGTTAAGTTTTATAACAGTGGGTGACAAATTCTTTAATATTTTAGTGCCTATTTTTTTATTTATGGCACTTTCACAAACGGTTCAAAACTAAATGAAGTTTCAGTAAACTAATAATATTTTTACGAAATCACGCCAGTTTCGGAATGCGGAAGTTGTGAAACATACAGCTTTTTGTCCTGATCTCAAAATGCGCACAATATTCATTCTTTTTTGAGAATCATATTTTTAAAAAAATTTAATGTATCATTAATGTTTCTAATTTGACAAAATTTTTTTATAACTTTTGATAAAAAGTCGTAACAAATACGTTTTGACGGATTGAAATGTTTAGGTTTGGAATGAAATTAACTTAAATTATCTTTTTTAGTTTAGGCACGTCGTACGAAAAAAGGTATTTTTATCGTATTAAGTAGGTAATTCGCATTTTTTGCTAAAACGGTTCATCAAGAGGCCCTGAATGAAATTCCGAGTTTTCTAGAAATGACACCCGGGCGTCCCGAACATTAATTTTTGAAAAAAGTTCCAACCATCGTGTTTGCGTTGACTGACCCGCCCCATTCCATTTTAGAGGAAAGTTTTCAACACGAAAATTAAATTAGAGGAAATTCTTTAATAATTAAGGGCAAAAAAACCTTCTATCTTCAATAGGTGCCGAGTTATGGTTCTTCAAAGAACCCGAATTAAAAAAAGAGGTGAAAACCCCAATTCTGAAGTTTGTATCTGTACTTTGAAACCTGTTAATTTTACGAAAAAAATTTCAGAAATTGAAGACGCAATTTCGAGTGATTCTAAAAAATGCAATGATCTAGCTACAGTAGATCATACGTTATGGCCTCACAAAATCAACTGCTTTTGACCTATTTTTTAGGGCAAATTACTGTGTTCAGTTTTTTCATAATACCTCACTTCTCCATGAAACTACATAAGTGGTTAAAGAGAAAAATTTGCAGGGCACGAAATTCTGCGCAAATGTAAAAAATAATTTTTTTTAAATCATAATTTTTTGCTATTTTGAGCTATTTATAGCCAAAAAAGTTTTTTCGAACCTGCTCATTTCGTACATATCCTACAGAAAAACTTCAAAAGCCCTAATTATACAATACTAAATTCTGTGTAAAAAAAATAAATATATTTTAGCTCATATAGGTCATGACTTATGACCATGAAACTTGGACCCTTTCCATTCGGAAGGCTTTGTATGTACTGGAAAATGTACTGAGTCCGTATTTGAGCATTTTGGTGGCACGCATGCATTTGCAGTTCATTACAAGTTCACTTTTTCTCCTTTAAAAAATCAATAAATCAATTGTTTAAATAATACGCTTGACTCTATCAATTGTGGGCATATTTAATGTACTTAAGGTCGAAAGTCCTAGTAAATGTGACGGTCCCATTAATCGTGAAACTTGGTTGTAATTTGAATATATTGTTAAAAATATATGTTAAAAATAACGTTGAATGATAAACCCACTTATTCTTAGCATTTTATAATAGCCAATAGAAATTAAGTTTATACAAATTAAATAAAAAGCAAGACAATTATAATCAAGATTACTGGGACTAAGGTCACGATTATTGGGACGTTTACCTTACTTTGTGAAAATCCCTTCGAAAGTATCTGTTATCAAAATTAATTTAAAAAATACCAATTACTGGTTTATTGGGGAAAACACTATAAAAAAGCGCCTAATACTCTACCTCCAGGGTGATATGGAAAAGAGTTCATTTTAAAAAATAATCTTTCAATTTTTGGCATTCTTGACATAAAATAAGTCAGCGTTATAAAACTGATCTCTTTAATAGCCTTTTTTACCAATAATATATAAAAAATGTAAAATCAGTTAATTTGTATTTTTTTCATTTAATTTCGAAACAGATATTCTAGAAGTAATTATCACAAAATAAATGCATCAAATATGCACACAACTGATGGAGTGAAGCGTATCATTTAAGCAATTGTTGAACAATCGACTGGTTCTCAACAAAAAAATGAGAAAAAATGAACTAGTAATGAGCTACAAATGCATGCATGACACCAAAATGCTCAAATGCAGTCGCAGTACATTTTCAAGTACATACTGAGCCTTCCGAATGGAAAGGGTCAACGATTCATAGCCATAACTCGTGACCTATATGAGCTAAAACGTTTGATTTTTATTTATTTTACGCAGAATTTAGTCCTCCATGATTTATCTTCTTCACGTTTTTCTTTAGGATATATACGAAAAGAGTAGTTTTGAAAAAAAAACTTTTATGGTTATATATAGCTCAAAATAGCAAAAAAATTACATTTTTTTTAAGAGTCAAAACTCTTGATCAAGATTATATTTTTGTTTTAGATTTACACAGAATTTCTTGCTCTGCAACTTTTTCTCTTGCACTACTTATATAGCTTCACAGAGAAGTAAAGTATTTTGAAAAAACTGAGCACGAGTAATTTGTCCTGAAAAATGATCAAAGGCAGTCAACTGTGAGGCCATAACTTATGACCTATTGTGGCTAGCTGGTTGAAATTTTTTCAGAATTACTCAAAATTGCGTCAATTTCAATTTAACTTTTGACATCATTGTCATAAAATTAATAGGTTCCAAAGTACAGTTACAAAATTCAGAATTGGGTTTTTACGCCTCTTTCTTCCGAAAAATCCGGGTTATTTGAAGGACCATAGCTCCGCACCTATTGAAGATAGATGGGTTGTTTTGCCTTTAAATTTTTCAGAATTTCCTCTAATTTAAGTTTGGTATTGAACATTTGCTCTAAATTTAATGGGACGGTTCAGCCTACGCAAACACGATTTTTGGAACTTTTAAAAAAAATATCTCGGGGACGTACGGGTATGATTTTTAGAAAACTTAGAATTTTATTCAGGGCTCCTCGATAAACCATTTTAGCAAAAAACCAGGCATTACACATACAAAATACGGTGTAAAAGTACCAGATGCCTGGACTATTTTTATAATGATTTACTGTATGATGTGAATATGACTAAAGTTTTAAAACAAGAGAACTTTTGATGAAATTAAAATTGTTTTATTATTGCTATATAGTTATTTGAGACGAGTTAAAATGAATCATTCAAGATGGTAACAATAATGAATGATAGATTTAATTACAAGATCTTTTTATAAATATAGTCAAACTCCCCGCAGATCCTTTTACTTATACCCATGGCGCGCCGTCAATTCTCGGAAGGGATATATCCGGGGGCGCTATATCCGAGTTTGACTGTAATTGATTAAATACACAGTAGAAAAAATCGATTATTTAATGGCCTTGTGTAGGTGAGCTAGATTCTACGTTATTTAAAATTGTTTGATAATTATTCTGTCTTTAAAATAAGTTAATAAGTATTTTATTATTAGCTTCAACGCTTTCACGATGATTCATTTTGATAAAAAGAGATATTTCGGGTTTCAATTGTGTACGCAACTACGAATTTTGCTGACGTTTCGTGAACATTGAAATTCACTTTTTCAGGACTATCCTGAAACTGAGGTATCAGGTTATGTTCTTCTTATGTATACCCTCTACGATGTCTGTTATTGGCCAGAGCGCTCCACAGTGGAGACTGGTCAAACGTGATTGGCCAATAAAGTCTTCTTTTCTTCTTTTACTCCGGAAGGACGGAGAGCCAAATTGGATTGGTATTATATCCATTGTCCCTACTGATGTTAACAACAAAATCATGGTCCTTCGAACTGACGATACATACAAGAAACTTAAAAAAGACCCAACAAAAACAATAGTTAGTAAAATAAAAAGCCTTCTAAAAGACACTAAACTTGACAGCCAAATAAGACCGATCGTCAGCGCAGTAAACTCACCAGCCTACAACATAGCACGCTCCATCGCCATAGAACTAAATCCTTTTACAGGAAACTCTATCACTCACGTCCAAAACTCATTTGACTTTATTAAAGAAGAAAAAAAAAAGATTCATATTCTTTTACAAATTTCCCTTCCGAACTCATATCTTTGATGGAACACTGTCTCAATAATACTTACTTCTCTTTCAATAACCAATTCTATGAACAAACCTCAGCAGCAGCAATGGGTTCCCCAATCTTACCTGTAATAGCTAACATCTTCATGGAACATCTGAAAACTAAAATCTTCAAACAATCCAAACTTAAACCGGACTTTTCATTCCGTTACGTTGACGACACTTTTTGTCATCTGGCGACATGGAAATGGAAATTGAAAAAAAACGGAAAATTGCCTTTCTTGGAGTACTAGTTTACAAAAGATCTGTTAACATATTAAGACATAAAGTTTATAGAAACCCAACCCATATAAACATATATCTACATGCCTCCTCCCACCACCACCCATCTTAAAAACAATCGGTCATCAACCATGCATACAGACCTGTCTACATAACAGATAAAGATAACTTACAGAATAAATTACAAAACTTTCAACAAATCCTAATAAAGAGCGATTACACAAACAAACAAATTGATAAAGCAATAAGAAAATACAGCCATATTTAAACCACCTGCGAACATTGGACAACTACTGAATAACCCCAAAGACAAAAAGGCAACCCTCAGTGACCGTTGAGTATATAAAATCCCTTGTTCTATCGGCAAAATCATTATTGGAGGAACCAGGAGAACGGTGAGTCAACGTATAAAGAAACATAAGAGTAAAGTCAGGCTAAAACATTTCACGAAATCAGCACCAGCTGAGCATTGTATCGAAACGGAAAATAAAATTTTATTTGGCAAATTGGCCGTCATCGCAAAAACCCACAATATCTTTCCAAGAAAACATAGAGAAGCAATAAAAAATCTTTAAACATCCTAATAACATCAATAGGGACAATGGATGTAATACCAATCTGATTTGGCTTTCTGTCCTCCCAGATTAAAAAAAATAATTAATTAGCCAATTAGATTTGACCTGCCCCACGGTGGGGCGCTCTGACCAAGTAGTTTATTATTTGTTATAATTTACTCACCTTTTTACATTCAAACTGTATTATCTTTTCTCATCAATTTTTAGCGTGAAACTAACGATACAATTGTTACAACAACTTTTAATGATTTTAATGCTCAAGTTTGTTTCCTATAATCCTCTTGTTGACGATAGGCTCGGTTTTAACCTCTTTTCTGCGATTGATCCCCAATTTGGCTTGTCAAAGGACTAATATTACATTTCCTATATAAGAAATTAGGTTTTTGTTATACCTTTATTTTGAAACACATGGTTTTCTAAATATCTATCTACATTTGGTTTCTTTTCCATATTCATTAAAAATTCCTTGAATTCTGTTGAATTCTTGTATTTAGATTTTTATCAAAATTACTTGTGGAGACTAGAACATTTATATATTTTGTAAATCATTGTAAATCAGGAAATTAATTATTGCAGTGCAGACTTATTCTGTGGAAGCTATGAGGATCTTGGCAGAGAGGAAGACCTGCTTTTCTTATGACAATGGACTCGAGCATTCAAGCATTTCACGTCACGACCGTATCCAATCTTAAATTAGTGTGCGGTTGTATTTACGACTTGTCAGAAAGGTTCATTGGGTTACGTAGAATTAAACCTGAGTTATCTAATATTTTTCAATTTGTCATTACCCTTGGTATAAATATTCAGATGTCTTCTTTGAAATATTTCGAAAGATTCCGCACGAAATGTATGAAAAAATAGACATTCGGTCAAATTGTCTCACCGAAACTTTTTGATAAGTATCACCTGAAGCATTAAAAAACGAACTTGATCGAGCATTGACCATAAGATCTTTTCCGAACATTATGTGTGGGGTCCTTATTCACGAAGTTATAATGTTACAAAAATAAACAAAGATTCAATGAAATTGTCGATACTTTTACATAACCGCAACTAACATATCAGACATTTTTCATAAGGTTACAAAATTGTAAATGATCATTTTTCTGTACAATTTTGTGTTAGGATCTGCCGTTTTTTCGAGAAAAATCAAATTTTTTCTTTATAAACAGAAAAATTCACGATAAGCAAACTCCAAGAATGTTATCTGATTTATTCCTCCTTCCTCGTGGATGAGATCCAGACTTCCTTGTTTTTTAAATAACCCTACACCATGTTGATTCTCTTTTTGAATTAACTTTCTCACTCTGGATCATTTCTACATAATAAGTTTGAGGCTTTGATTTTTTCCCCGTGTAGAAATATAAACTTCGGCCTAGTAAGGCACTGAACAATTTTCCCTAGTTTAGGCGTGGCCCTGGTCGGGTCGACTTGCAAGTACCATACATGACGTGTAACGGTTTTGCAGATTTTTACCCCACTTAGGAAAAACTTGTCAGGGCCTGTCCAGTTTTTCTGCACTATGCCCTACTTTTCCAAATTATAATAATAAACAAAAACTAGTTTTAGAAAACAAAATTTATTTTATTTAGTATAATGCTACTGAAAATACATATTATATTATAATTTTTCAGTCTTTGATACTACAAAAAACCCATTGTCAAGACCAGTAAAATTTTAGAAATTGCTTTAAATTGTAAGATTTTAAATTATGTGAAAACTTGATAACGTTACTAACTTTTTGAATTTATTACAAAAAGAAAATTCGCTTTTTATCAAACTTAAACTGTAACAAAAATTATTAATGAGTTTAAAATTGACATGTATGGTATTCACTTAGAAATAAATTGTTAATAATTGAAAGTGGAATAGACCATCAATCCTTCAAAAATACTTTAAAATTGAATTTTGGCACATCTGACATTACATCTTAAGTCAAGACCTCCTCCTTTTGCCTATATTTATTTTCAATCTATTTCCCCTTCTCATAATAGGTGTATAATCGGAATCTTCCGTAGAAAAGTAACTTTGTCGGCGAATTTTTTAATTCAACAATCGTATTTTTTGTTCAGTGTTTTGAATAGTTTCTACAAAAATTTTTGGATAGGGACGGTTTATGTTTAAGCCTCGAAATTACTTTCATTACGAAATTGTTAATAAATAAATTGCTAAAATAACTTACTAGCCTGGCCTTTTAATATAATAGGATAAGCTGTCCAATCCAAAAAAGGCATAAAATTTCCTGAAGCACTTTTTTCAAATAAAATTTTTAATTTTGCGAACGCAGTCGGATTATAAGGTGGTGGCACAAATTTTGTAACCATTTGACCTATTATAAGATCAAACGACGACCAACTATTTGGCACAAAATCACTAGCACCATCATCAACAGCCACTATCTGATATTCATGCATTTCGACTGGTTTCAGCCATCAGCGTACAAAATATTTATAAAAACTATTTACTGAAAATACTGCTTTTATCATCGATTTATATAACTTCACCAAACATTCAAACTAGTTTAGGTTGACCAAACGTCCCTTGATGAGCGCGATATGGCAGATGTGTGGCGTAACAGAGTATCTCTCGTGAATTCCCGACTTGGGGCAAGCCTCCGCAAAACTCCAAAAAAAAAAAATTTATATATTATTCATATGTGGAAGTCATTTTATTATTTTTAATTCAGAAGAACAAGAGTCTGTTTATAGTAAATAACAGATAGTTATATTTTGATGCCCCATTTGTGCCCTATAATAATTTAATTATTTTTATTGAAAATAGAAAAACTGGTCTGGGCCTTGCAAACGCCACTTTTTAAATGGGGAAAAATAGGATATAATAGGTCTAATAGGCTCTAATATCTGGGTGAAGTTTTTGTTGGCGACCGTGAGTACAATGCACTCACCTGAATTGACATTTAACACCGAAATTACGATGTGGGCGTTACGTGTGCAAATTCCCGTCGCATCGTCAGGTGCCATCGCTATATCGAGTGGAGGAATTCTGCAACCTAAATTTGACCCTCGACGTCAACACTGACTTTTAGAGCGCGGTTCAGTCAAAGGCCGCATCATTGACTTCAGTTCAAAAGAGCCAGTGCCAGACGTTGATTTCTCTGGTCAACTGGTACAGCAAAAAAATCTTTAAAGTGGAAAATGTCACTCTTGCAGTAAAAAGCTACAAACATTCAAGATTTTTATTAAAAACTTTATACAAAATCAAAAACCTGCCCGCTGCGCAAGAACATGCTCATCGCACTCGGTCCATGCACACGTCTATCGGATCTCACGCTTCACTCGGTTTTTGTACTTACCCTACTTCTGTGCATATACGTTTTAAAATTAAAGTTAAAACCATTAACAGCTGTTCATTAATAATTGTCAATTCACTTGATAGTTAAAACAATTTCAGTTCCAAATTATGATAGTAAATGTAATTTTTATCAGGGATTTGAGCAACTGTTTTCGATTTAGGTTACAATTTTCATGATATTAAAAAAAATGCTGTCGAAATCGGGGCCAGGGCAGTCTAGATCGGGTCCCGATCGGGAATCCTGGTCGGGGCCAGATCGTGGATGAAACACGTCCAAATCGGCGCCAGGTCGGGACACCCGATCGGTACACGATCAGTCTCATCTCATTATAATCCATTCGTGAATTTCACGAATGGAAATTTAACATAAGTAAACTCGAAACTATCGAATAATCCTCTCCTTTCGAAGGCCATCTTAATATTTTGAATTTCCAATTAAGTTATTTTAATTTAAAATTAAAGTACGACATGCACGAAAAGAAGATGTTTCAGACGACAAAATTTAATTATACTTTTGAGAAACGTAAGATTATTGTATATGGTATCAATTTCGAGGAAAAGGTTACTTTTTTATGAAAAAATGGATGATAATCAGAAATGTTTTAATTAACAATTTTAATTTGTTGAAAAAATAATTTGTCTATAAAACTTCTTAACAAATTAGAAAAACTTTTTTCGCAAAATAATTCCCTACAACTTAACATTTTCGAATGCTTCCAAAGAAAATCAGCGGGAAATAACCTGTGATTTAGGATTTATTAACATTTTACTGTAAAGAATTTCAAATTTCTGTCAATTGCATTACTTCTTGAGAAATTCGAGAAGGTGGTTGTAGATAATATTTTCGCCGCAAAATTGAGCTATCATTTATCATATCGTTTTATTTTTTCAAGTCTGTTAAGAAGCAATATAGACCAAACAACTTTCAATCAAAAATGAAAAGTTTTGAATTAAATATTTCTGGTTATTTTAAATATTATTTACAGTATACGCATTTAATTAATTTTGATTATTAATTATTAATTTTGACTTAATCGACATTTTTATAAGTTGAAATGTCATTGTTTATAATAAAAGTAACTAGCTCTTGTTGGAATCCCTACACAATTGGCATTTTGCATTTTGATTGTACTACTTCATTCTGAAATTCATGTTATGAAAATTTGTCCTTAACGTATGTCTGTAATGAATTTATTATTAATACTGAATCAAAGTTCCAATAACAGAATTGATTGTATCACATATTTTATTCTCATAATCTCAAAACCTTACAATTTTGTGTATACTGAAATCCATTTCTTGTCAATAGATTTAATAATTCTAACTCTACATTAAATCGAAAAACCTTGAGTTCTTAAATAATAATTGAAAACAAAAGAACTTGATAAATTTCATCATATAATAATATTTGACATATCTAATGGTAAATTTACTAATTTTACCTGAAACAATTTAATTAATTATTATTGTATTTGAGGTTATGTTTCAATGAGCCCGCAGAGTTTAATTACTTAATCTCATATTCCTCGCCCAGGTTTCGCGGTATACTGGCTGGTGTTTGGTGTCTCCGAACACGTGGCTTACTCTCATTATGCATTTTTAATCATTGATAGAATATTATAAACGAGTAGTATGTATACAAATTTCACTGTACTATCAGAAAACATCAAGTAGCACTAGTTCTGCGAGCGCATAGAGATGGCGTTTCAGTAGGAAATCGGTTTGGCCCGGTCGGGCCCAGGTATGAGCCATGGAGTTCTACCGATCAAGGCCAGATCGGGAGATCCTATCGGGGCCAGATCGGTAGTAAGTTTGAAATCGGGCGATTTCTGCACGGGGCATTTCGACACTTGCTAAAATCTGCGAAAAATAATTTTCAAATAAAAGCCAATACCTTCGCATTGAGATGAAAATGTAAAACTAATAACCTTCCTTCGTCGTAGTCTAAAAGACGAACCGCATAAACAAATAAAATCTCGTTAATTTTCAGTAATTATGTTAATTTCTTTCTTTTTAACTATAATCAGAAAATAAAGAAGCGCGGTTCTCGCGCGAAGGTTGTCCGCTTATCACGAAATTTTTTAACTGATATACGAAATTAATATTGATATAACACTCTTCAGATAATTTTTGTTTAAAATAGCTATTTCCGAGTTTGACTGTATTTTTCTTTTATATTGAAGTTGTTGACTAGTGTAAGATCGTATTATTATTTTAATATTGTACAAATTCTTCATTAAATATTAATATTAGTATTTAATTTTGGACAAAAACACTAACATAACATAAATCATTGTTTCAGATTGTAAATCCTCTTTAGAAATGTGAGCATATAACCAAAATTCTTTTTAAAAATTGCTATTGTCTTGGAAATCTAATTTTATTTTATTAAAAGTACCTATTCCCGGTATAAAAGGCAAGAGGAAATGTACAAAACTGGTAAGTTTAATGGTGCACCATTTCAAAATGATATTTTTAATGTAAATGATAATGTAAAAAAATCTTTTTAATTAAAGTTACAATTTACAACATAAAAAGCCAACTTAAACATGGAAAAGATTGTTACCAATTGCAAATCTTTTCTGAAATTGAATTACTTTTGTTTAAAATAACCGTTATCCATTGAGAATCGTTAAAATAACCTTAAAGTGTTATAAAATTGTAAATCTTCTTGAAATCTACATCGGCATTTCCATTGAAAACTGATAGTTCAACGTACAATTGTACACAAAGGGTATACTTCTTAGAAACCTATGAGTTTCTACTAAAAATCCCGAGTTCTGGTGCGAAAGCCAAACATAACCTATAATTGTAAAAAACTTGTGAATCGTCTTTGAAATCATGGAAATATATTTTTTTTAAGCTAAAAAACGAATAGTTTTTAAATAGAAATGTCAGTTTCCGACAAAAAACACAAACACAATCCGAAATTGTTAAAGCTTATAAATTGTATTACACAAAAAGTCCTTGGATTGAAATTTAATGATTTTTGATCAAAAATACCAATTTCATGTGGAACACACAAACACCCGTGCTGAAATTGCCAAATATTTGGCTTTTTTATGATTTGGATCAGATCGGGCACACAATTTTGTGGATGTTAAATATGGCCCTCTCTAAACCCCGACTTAACAGCCAATCTTGACAGTAGCTGGCGCCTCATTAATTTCGGGGCCTAAAATCGGCTGATTTCAAATTTCCCAAGTTTCAATGTAAAGTGCCAAACGTCAAAATATTTTAATTATTAATTTAAAAAGTGACAAAATAAGTGAAAAAATATTCCTGAATTACGTGTTGAAGACTATAATAAGTAAATTTATCAAGTATATGTTAAGATGAAACCTATTTTGAAATGAGGTTATTTATTTATAATAAAAGAAGCACCCGTGTAGAAATAGCCCGGTTCGAGCCGACCAGAAGAAAATTTCTGACTCGGCCGGGATTTGACCGAGTTCCCACCGGCACCCAGTCGGACCAAAAAAGGTGTATAATAGAAGTATCATAGCCTTTAAAACATCTAAAGAAATATCCACAAACGACTGCCGTAAGTGGGTCGTTTGTGAATATCTGACAGGTAAAAGACCAATTTTTTGTGCTTTAGGTGTTTTTTTTATCAATTATGAAAGAAAAATTAAACTAATTTTAATTGTATGGTTTCCCACTTTTGGTTCTGCGATTCCCAGACTTCCGTGACTACGAAATCGTTGACCAACTTCTTTTTTATTTTCAAACATATAGTTTCCCAGTGAAATTATACTTATTTTTTTGTGATACGATTTTTGCTTATTTTTAATGTATCTATGTATTATCTTGAATAAGCAAAAAACGTGATAAGAAGAGAAATAACTTTTTCCGAACAAGGTTTTGTATCACCTTATCATGCTTGAACGTAATAACGATTCGGCGACTTACGCAATCTTTAATGCTAAAAACGCAGTAAAACGTCGGTGGACGCCAGGTCATCCGTTAAGAAATTTGTTAAATTTCACAAAATTTCATCCAATTTTCTAGAGCAAGCGGATTATTTATAAAGGTAAGTGAATTATTTTGCTAATAAGTAAGCATTATTAATATTCTTCAACGTTAATGTTAAATCAATTTTCTCAACCGGTTTCATAGGTTAGGATGCCACTTGAAACCCCTGAAATTTATTTTATCTCTTGCAAAAAAACCTATGCAAACTAAGTTACGCTTAAGGTAAATTTGCTATGCAATTTAACTTTAATTTTGTACAATTCAATTTCTTACAGAAACTTAAGAATCATAACCTATATTTTAGTACTTACATTGAATCAATGTTTGCAGTTAATATATTTATTATTATGAATGCAGTTCTTAAATTGAAATTGCAACATCTTTTACGGGTGGAAATAAGTGCTGACAAAGATTCTTATCTCTGCCAGTTGGTAGAATATTTTCGCTGTGGTAAAAAGGTTCCAGTAATATGCGATCGAGGACCCCAGTCAAAAACCGGTCGGATTCCGACCGGGTAACCCTATTTCTATCCGGGATCCGATCGGGTAACCCGGCCGGGAGCCGACTGGGTACACCCGGCCCGGATCCGACCAGCGCAACATGACGAAACCAACCAGAATCCGACCGGGCAGCCTGACCAGATTCTGGATACAAGCAGGGCAACCCTGCTGGAATCCGGCCCAAACCCGGTCATAATTTCTACACGGGCAGAAGTAATATTTAATGTGTTGAATGAGAAAACGAATCAGATCAACAATGACGTCATACATATATTTATTTTCATGTATTTTTAGATTACTTGATATAATCGGTATGCGATTAAAACCTTCTTATTGTATTAAAGTCGCTCTTGTAAAAATAACTTAAAGAGCCAGATCAATATTATCATTCGCTTATTTTAAAATAACTTTTTACATATAAGTTCAAAATAGAAATAGAAAGCAAACTTTAGTTTAGGAGGCGATCTATACGATTTTAATATTGTTTTTTCTTTAATTCCTTTTAATTAAGAATAATAAAAAAAATTAATATGAGCCCAATCGGGGCCAGTCAGGGTTATCTCTGGGCGCCGCACTTATGCCCCGATCGGTTATCGGCTCTCATTTCGAGTCTGACTTCACCTAGATAACTCGATTTGGGGCAAATTCTGCCCGATCTCGCCCCGAGCAGATCCATATTGGGATTTCTGCACTGATATAGCGTAAAGTTGTAACAAAAATTGTAAGTATTCTTTTAAATCTTATTATTTGTTATTGCAAATAAAAATGATTTCCGGTAAAAAACGTTGTACATACGACTTAAAGCTGTTATTAAATTTTCAAATTTTGTTCGAACTACAACGGTAAAGTTTAAACCTAATTTTGTTGAAAAATTACAAACCTTCAAAATCTAATGGTTTTTGTTAAAGAATGTAAATTTTGGCGGAAATACAATTTGTCAACAATTTGAATTGTTGACTATTTTTTTATCATTGATATTCACCAATTTTTTATTATAAAATACTCATTTGTAGTGTAATACGCGTACATAACCTAAAGTTGTTGCAAATTGGCAGTCTTGGTGAAGATTTTTGTTTAAAAATGATAGTTAAAAGTGAACAAAAACTATAACATAACCTAACTTTTTTAGAAATTGTACGCTCTTTTCGGAACTTCATAATTTTATATTAAAAAATCTTTCTAAAATGCACCTAATTTCCAGCGAAAATCACTAACATGAAACGTGTATAATATTTTCAGTAATTTATTAGACAATTTAAAAGTATTAATTCAACCCCACAGCTGTATTTAAAAAGCAGAAATTTTTTCAATTATGTAGCATAAGTTTTTCTATCATTTTTCTGAAAATTTGAAATTTAAGACATAAATTGTCTACCGACCCTTTGCCAGCACGTTCAGGGCTAGCGATACAGAAATTCTGTAATACTACACGGAGAAAAATGTCAAGAGATTAATTCACTGAAGCGCGTGATTTTCGTGCTACAATTTTAAAGCGATTTAAAGTCTCGGACTCTGTGATCTGAAAGCATAGAATTTGAGATCTGAGACCGAAGTAGCGTGGCTTAGTGCCTAAAACTTCAAGATCTATGCTTTAAAAGCAAGGCTTCCTGGGTCTTAGCTCTCGCGCCAAAGCATAATAAAATTAAGGTCTAGTGCCGTGAATTAATCTCCCGAAATTTCTCTCCCTGTACACTGTTGAAAATGTATGCAATTTTAATATACATTTACTACACACTTGTACAAAAAATTTAAAAAGCTCGTTCTATGAAATAGTGATTAAGATTTTTACATAGTAAACTGAATTCAGTATACATAGTATACTGAATTTAAAGTGGAAAAGTTCAATTAAGCAAATAATTAAAACACCTAACCTAAAAGCACCGGTTTTCTTGTTAAAATGTTGACATTTACAGTGAATTTGGAAGAAAATCGAACCGTATGTTGCACTTTGAATAAATATGAATTTAATCGATG
>NC_046664.1:102237461-102249421 GCF_010883055.1 Belonocnema kinseyi | reverse complement strand
GAAAAATTTCGTAATACTAGATAACTAGACAGTGCTTAAAACTGAACAGATTGAAATAGAGCAGTGGCAAGGGTGAAAATTCGGAAGGTGAGGAGAAAAATATAGGACAGCTGTTTATAGGAAAAACTATCTTGGTATGTACGTGGAGTGCGCAGAGTGCAAAGAGCACGACAGACAAGGGTGCAGAGGGGCAGGGCTGCGACCCGACTGACCCTGGTTCGGTGTCCGGGTCGCCTTCAGAGCCCTCCGTGCCCCTTCTCCTTCACCCTTACCCTCACCCGCGCCCTTAAGCCTCCACAGGGGTGGAAGGAAGTCAGCCCGGCCCATTTTTCGCACCCCACTTGACTCGACTTCCCTATTGGCTGCCGCCCCCTGAGTCTGACCTCTTCCTTTCCTACTTTCCACCCCCTATACGGCAAACAACTCCAACCTCAGAAATTCTTCATCTAAAGTCGGTTACGAATTTCCTAACGTCTTATTTCTAGAGACTTTCATCAATGCAAAGTTTATCGATTCTCAAGAATTTTACGGAAACATATCGTTTTGAACCGTCGCATGCCGAGTGACAATGCAATGATTTATTTACTTGGAACGGCTGCTTTGCTTTTAAGTAGAAAAATTCTTGATTTTCCAAAATCACCAAGTATCCACGATTTAGCTGAAGTATAAATTCAACTGAATTTTAGAATTCAGTTAAATCTGACGTAAGTAATTTGTGATTAAATCGAAGTAAAGTGAATCAAGTGAAATTATAAGTCAATTAGGAGGTCATTTCAACTGCAAGTGAAATAAATCCCAATTTGATTCTGGCAAACTTCGACGTGTCCAAATAACAGGGTGTCATCTCGGTAGAACGAAATAAAAAGGTGCCATCTCGGGTGGCCAAACATGAAAGCTTAAGAATCCCATATAAATAGTATTGGTAACACCAACGCCCTCTGAAGCAGGGAACCTTTTTATTTCGTTCTGTCGAGATGGAACCTTTTTATTTTGACATGTCGACTTAAGAAGTCATTCCAATATTTCGGGACAACTGACCATATATATAAAAAATTTGACTACTAATCTAGAATTCCGCAAAAACGAGACACTTCGTTAAATATATTATTCGTGCAAATTACATTTTTTACATTTAAATTTAATTCCAGAAAATTAATAAATTTCATTAAATATTTAATTGAAATCAATTCAACGTAGAATAAATTTAACCGTCTTTAAATGAATTTAAGTTTGAAGTTTAAAAAAATACAAAACTTGGATTCCTTCAAGTTTAGTATTAGCCAGAAAACTAATCAGTCCTTTTTCCTCTAGTGAAAGAACTACGAATTCTGGAAACAAAAATTGATCTTGAATATTCTCGACAATATTTTCAATGTAGGTACTCCTTTTATAAAAAGAAAATCCTCTTTCCAGAACTCTAAATTTCGGGAACTTATTGGGAAGGAGCGTTATTTCGGTTTGTGAGATTAAAGGTCAATGGAAGCGTGCCGCATGTGCCGTGGAAGATCCCTACCACAATTCGTGTTTTTTCTCCATTTTTTTGTACACAAGCTTGTTTCTTTCAAACGCAGGATATCTATCGTTGCATTATTGTGACTGACGTGCGCGATACTAAAAAACTGTACCCAGCTGTTCCCACACAGACAAATACTTCGAAAGACACAATGTCAACATTTTCTGTATTAAGAGAAAGAAACTTTATTTAGTTGTTATCTTAGGCATTTGGTTAAGAATTCTTAAAAAGATTTGAGATTCTTAAAGCTCACCTAAATTATCCCAGTGCCCAGTGAGCGGAATGAGACCGGAAAGTTTTGGCAGTACCAACTTGAAATTTCTAGTGAAACTGTGAAAATGTAGTGGTTGTCGGAGTGGAAGGTAGTGGTGGTTGGTTGATAAAAAGAGTAGTGATACTTGTATTATCAGCAGCAGGTTGAAGAAGCGGGCAAGCTTTGCGGTGCTTGCAAAAAGGACGGAGAGAAAGAGATAGTGACAGCTGGAAGGAGAGAGGGCAGAAGAGAGGGCACTGGGGTTCGAAGTGGGTACTACAGTGGTGGCGAAGGTAGGACAGGGCCGTAGCCAATGAGAGTCGAACCGGGGCGCGCCCGGGACTCGACCCCACCCTCGGTCACTATGGCAACCGACGAACCGCGAGAAACCTGCGAGAGTCGCCGTTGGTGGGGGTTAGGTCGGTGTCAGGGGTCGCCTTCGTCTGCAGTCGGTCTCTGGTCGGCCTCAAGAATAGTTCTGTGGATCCGGCAGTCGGATCTCCTCTCCTTTTCTCTTCAAAAGCGCGACAGAGACGGACTAATACGCGCCTTCATATCTATTTATCTCATCGTGATCGCGCTCCTCCAGGTCTTCAATAGGTGACCGTGTATCCGACCGCCGAGAACTCCTCGCGGATGAATTATATTTGAGTGGTTCACCCCCTGGAGACCCGGAGTGCAGTGCGGGAAGTGTGATATGGATAATTGTGGACATCAGTCAAATCTTATGATCTTTAGCTACTGCTGATGATCTTTAGTCTTCTGCTGATGGCATCTAATAAAAGCAAGTTGATAATGAGATCTAATCTTGATCAGTTGCAATACCGGTCTCAGAGAACGTGTCGCCATTTTGGAGAACGCTGATAACGTTTTTGGTGACTATAGTCCGATTAATTGAAAGTTTTTCAGTGTCGGTGTAGTGCGGTTGTGATAATTCAAAACTGGCAGTGACTTCAGCCAGTGATAAGATACTAGTGTTCGGAAAGACAAGTGCCGACAAGTTGAACCCCTGTAAAGTTTGGAAACCCTGATTTCTTAGAACCCTGAACAAGTATTGTGACAGTTCTTCGGAATTAGGAGGTGTCTGAAAATTAAGAACCCTTCAGTCTGTCCTCAAAGTGTCTTCAGTCTGTTTTTAGTATCAGAAAGAAATTGAAAGAAGAGCTTTCAGCGATTAGCTGGAGTAGTTGAAGTTCGGGGGCAGTCTTCATCAAGGCAGCCAGGGTGGTTCGAGGGGGGACAGGAGGCGCGGACGCCCTGGCGACAGCCGGGGTGGTTTACCCGGCCGCGACGGCTACCCTGTTCCCAGGCCGGGTGCCGACAGCACATCACCCGGAGCTTTCTACCACGTTGGAGCTGGGGTTCCCGGCGCGCGGCACCACCGCCTCGATGGCGCTGGTGGCCCCGCCGCCGTCGTGGGCCTCGCGGGACCTTGGTGGAGGTGGCGGCGGTGCTCCGCTGCAGGTGGGCACTCCGTCGCAAATGCCACCGACTCACCTGACGCCTTCCGCCACCCCTGAAGATATCACGTGCCTCGTTCCCGCCGGCAACGTCCTGACGTCGAGGGATCCGCTTCCACCCAGCACAACCCCCGGCAGCCAGGCCAACAGCTCCCAATCGGGAAGTTCACAAACGGACAAATCACCCAATATTGAGTGCGTTGTTTGCGGGGATAAAAGCAGCGGGAAACATTATGGACAGTTCACCTGCGAAGGTGAGTCTTTTCTGTTATTTTTTTACTGGATAATCATCTGTTCGTTGTCGGGCTAGGGTCAATTTCGTTGCAGGTTTTAGGAGTAGTCAGTTGAGGGAATTCGATCCCGTTATATCGTAGAGAAATAAATAATACAAATTATATAAATAATTTTTAAGGGTTTGGTGCAATTGCAGAATAGGGGCGTCACCTGTTTTTTCATTAATTTTAAAATAATTTCATTAAAAGTTTTCTTAATCACGTCAGTTTTTGTTTTTTTTTTTTGACGTAGTAAAATTGTTAGAATCAATATATAATCTATCGCGCTCTAGGTTTCAAAATCCTATTTAGATTTTCAGCCAAATAATTATCGGGATTTAAGATATGTCATTTTTATGCGATTGTATCTTGCATGTAATTTTAAATACAATGATTATTTATATAATTTTAGCAGGAAAATATGACGCATCGGTCTCTTTATTTGAAAGTAAATTGTCCTTTAAAAATTAATTAAATTACAAAATTTTGAATTACATGATATTTCCTATTTCTTCTAATAAGTCTTGACTTCAGTTAGAATCGAATTTCCAGTTATATAAAAATTCATTTTCCTTGAAAAAGAATTGAAACGTATATTTTCAGTTTTGACTAGAAATTTCTGATCAACGCTTCTATGATTGAGATATGGTGCTGATTATGACTGGAAAATTTTCTATTTTAAAACAACTGCTGAGCTGTGCTTCAGTGATAGGAAGATCGATTAGAGCATTTGTGTCACCATTTTTAAAATAATGTGTAGTCAAGTTATTTTTCTTCTTACAAATATGTCACAACATAATTCAAATAATATCATTTATGTACTATTGTAAAGAAGGATAAGTTTTCTGATCACCAGAAAAACTAGCTGATGACGAACACGTAAATAACTTTTCTGATTGATACGTTTAAAGACAGGGTTCTTTAATTTTTCTCTTTCTTCAATCAAAAATTGGAAGAAATGTAGTTGCATAATAATAAAAAGTTTTTACAAGGATATAAAATAATAAGCAGAAACGGGAAGGTCGGCTAAATTAATAATTACAACTTGACGAGATAGAATTGAGCAATACAGCGAATGTTGCAGCACAGTGTCGCATGCGAGAACAAATTCCCCACTTAGATTCAGAAACGTAGACGTTACGGGATTTACTCTAATAGTAGATCATTACGAACATTTGATGGAATAGTCTGGGAATATAGAAACCGAGAGTACTACAAATGCATATTTAAGACAATTAACTGTGTTAAAGATACCGGGAAAGTATGGGGATTCAGCGAGGAAAAGATTAAAGGACTATTCTTGAAAATATAATGATTAAGGATGATATTTTAAATATGCCATCCAAGATTTGAAGCATTTAATTCTCTTCAGGATAAACAACCTTAATAATTCGACGATCTGAGATTTCTGAATAGCTTACGGGATCGTTAAAGGATATGGTTACGATAGTGGTAGAGTTATTATAGAAATCGAAGATTGGCTTTAAAGGATCGACTCGTAATTCACACTCTATTTAGAGATGGATAGGAATCGCTAATTATTTTCAATCTAGCATCAGGTATAGGTAATCATAATTGCGCTAGTGTGCTAAAAGGAGAAGAAAAGGAAAATATGAATTTTATGGGTGCTGAATAATTTTATATTCATAATCATAAAAGGAAGAGTAAAGTTATGGACTTGAAAGAGTTTAATATAGAATTTGATGGCGGGAAGTAAAATAGAGAACGAAAGAGTATGATTTTCAACACTAAAGAACTATGGCTTGAACTATGAATGGGCATTAGGGAAGAATTAGAGAGCAACGACCCGTAGATCCTTGGAGCTTGCTTGTGTAATACGAAGGGCCTCGTAGAGGTAGACGTTTACCTCCGTTGAAGAGCACTACATCAGAGAAAGGATCCCTTACCTGCTCCCCAATTTGTCACTACAAGTACCAAAACTCATTCGCATTTGAATGCCCGACACCTACCTTAATGCTCGCGCCCACATTAATTCATCCAAGGCGTGAGATACCGCGTCCATCGCGTGGCGAGAAGTACCCAAAAAACAAAAAGTCTGCCATTAATAACCCAGTGGGGTGTTCCTTGGAACACTTACACGTCTGTTAGGAGTCTAATAACGATGTAATAGGCCGAAGAAATGAAGCGAGGAGGTATTTACACGGCCGAGTGCTTGCCGAGCGGTAAATAGTTTTCGACGAAAGGAAGATCGAAAAAAGCTCGATTATCTTTCCACATATTAAACCTTTTCTTCCCTCAATTAGAATTCACATTAGGAAACACGAATGATAATAATTGTATGATTTTAGTTTAACTCCCTTCATACATTTGTTTTCTTTTCGATGATTAAATTATTAATAGAAATCAAGGTTTCTCCAGGTTAGGGAAATATCGAACAAATGCACTCAATTATTAAAGGACTCTTGATAAGGGTTGAATCCGAGACGAGAGGGTAACGAAGAAAAATTTCTCGCACATGCAGAGACGAACGGATGAATCTTGAAAAGTTAATCGAAATCTACTGCATCCTCTAAATCAGGAATTGTTTTCGCCCATGGGCTTTTCGATTGCATCGTATTACTTATTATTGATGCTAGATTAAGGTCTATTATTTTTTATTTCTGCAGTTCTGGTTGTTCTTATTGACAACTCTTGTTGTGAAGTTTTAATGATCCTCCTAATGAGCAAAGTTAAAAACGTATTTGCTTGAATTGAATGGGACAAGGTGGAGTGCCAAAAGCAGGGTTAGCATTGGACACTCTCAGGTCCTGTACCTCGAACTCGGTACACGTCGATTCCTCGTAGTCGCAACCCTAACTATTTTTCTGTGCTGGTCGTCGTCGGACTACCGAACTCATTAAAATTCATGAGTACCTCTACCCGAGACAAGGTACTAGAGTACAGTCTGCTACATATACGGATACGCTACTTGGGCACCTGTATACTTCTATACACACGCGAGAACTCGTGTGGGTTTTATGTCCGTGCAGGTAGAACGAGCATCAGAGATTTGAGAGTGCGGTTAAGCACGAGTCAGGCCACAGACCACCGAACCCTGCTTGTCTGTGGTGCGTAGAACCCGAGGCTTCTCTAATGACGTTTATTATCGCGAGGATTATTATAATGAGCTAAGGGCAGTTCAAAACTGAACGTGCATACAAACAGGCTTACGTTATTTGAATTGAAATGCATCATTCATCCACTAAGATTATTATGAGAATGTTCAAGAGTAACAACAGTAAATGATGCTAAATTAGTTACCATTAGCATATGTTAGGATAATCGACCTCTCTGGCATATATCCATTGTATATCCTGCTAATACAATATATTTTTAGGTTATTGTCAAACACAAATGTCAATAATCTCTATCAGCTAGCTTCTGGATAAGTTGGAATCTTGAAGATTTTCTTTGACAATCTCTACAACGTGAACAAAAGAAAACAATGTTCTTATTGTTTATGTAAATTGTTGGACAAGATCAGCTTTGTCTGTTATTTCTAAAAATAAATTTGGTTTGGTTTTGTTAAATCACCTATAAATCATACATTTATAATAATTGTCTTATCTGATTAGTTAAAATCACAATATCAGCAACGAAAGTTCTCAATGCTGCTACTGTCATTTTCTTAGATCAAACTGCTTCTAGATCGATTGGTTACACAGTTCTTCTACTTTTTCTTTAAATATTTCTATTGTCAATAAGTGAGAAATAGTTGCAACATAATCACGAAGCTAAAGAAGGTTTGAGGAAAAGGTATAAATCAATTTAAAAAAATTGTATTTATATGGGTCGGTGTTTCTTTGTATGGGCTTTAGGGTTCAATAATCAACGAACGGTGTTTTTAATCTGATGTTTTAACTCATTTGGGGGTCCTCTTCAGTAATTTATTTCGAATAAAATTTTTTTTTTTAAATTAACATTTTCAGTAATATGTTTTCGATATAAATGGCGGTGATGTTATGTACATAATTTTAGAAAAGATACACCAACTCATCTAATACCAGAGGATAATTCCCAATTCTTTGGGAAGAAAAATTTCTGTGACAATATCATAAGAAGGATTGGTAAGAATCTGTCAATCACTTAGGGAAACTTGAATCTATACTTCTCTGATGAATAGGTTGTCTTATAGAATTTTTTCAATTGCACCTTTATTATCATCCTTTTAGTGAAAATTGCTTCCAGATGAATTCAACCTTGTCGTACCTTGTCGTGAAAACAATTAAGCTAAAGAAGCTTTATTATAAACATTAAAATTACTTTTTGAAGATTGTATATACATCTCTGATGAGTTGATTGTTTTGCAAGGATGTTTCAGGTGTTGGAAATTGTTCAGGTTCAAACGCAGGCAAAGTGTGAAATAAGTTTCTTGAGTATACACTTGGAAGTGTATACGTAAGTGGAGATTAGCCTATATTATTATGTGAGCCACCTGCGGTTTTCGCATATTATTTTCCGACTGAGCAAACTAAGTGGACAAGATCCAGTTGTTGTGAGATACAAATGGTAATAATGGGACAGTAAATAGATGGTAACGACGGAGAAAGTTAGTGAGCATCGGCACAAGCTTGAACCGTAAAAACGTTCAAGTGATACACACCAGCGTCATTGTTGCTAGCAGGAAGGTATTATGTGCCATTCGTGCCGAACGGCTTTACCAATATTTAACGCGGAAGCTTCTTTCAACAAAGTTAAATGGATGCTGATATTGTTACTTATACAGAATAGGCTAAACTGACAGGCGAGTATTTTAAAAGCAAGAGTGCCAAAAAAGAAAAGATATATTCCCTTAAAATAAAATTAAGATTATATATTATGAAATTCTTTTAATGGTATACTGTCTTGCGTAGTTCAAAGCCGTTTTTAGCCCTATCAGATCCAAGAAAGTGATTTTACCTCGTATAATTGGAGCCCTAATATGAAAGTCGCAGGAATAATAAGCGGAAATGGTCACGAAGATGTCAGGTATCTTAATGAACTTTGTTTCTTGACTAATTACTCGTCCTGATGAAAGCGTCGTAATTGTGAGCCTTAGCGGTCGGTGACACCAGTGAAACATAGAGTACTGAAATTTACACATAATCTGACCATAAATTCACATACTGCTCAATCGTATGTGAGATTCACGACAGTACTTTTTTGTTCAAAATAAAAATCGCTTCGTAAACACTATTTATGGTCTTTTTCTAGAGCGATTATTTTCTTTTATTGAATTAAGGATAGTGAAGAATATAGAAACAAAGACGTTGGGAAGTATCGTCTTAATTGAACGCTCGAGGTATCACAGGTTCTCCCGTCCCGAGCGTTCCAATTACAAGCACGGTAACGATATTGTCAATTATTAGGGTGAACCACTCGCGCGTCCATAGTATTAGCGAGGCCATAATAATACGGTTAATCACGCGATAATTTCTATTCGTGGTAACCCTAATTGCTTGGAACGCGGCAATGTTTCCATCTTTATCAAAGGTGACAGTCACGATACCCGTCTACGCAGATGCATAATTTTACATTTTTTTATTCTAAGAAGAATCTTGCAATTCTAAGAAGTATCACAGTCATATGAAATACGCATGGAATTTTATTTGTTTCAATTCTAGAAAAAAAAAACTTTAAATCGCGTCAGAGTAAAAAGCATTAAGGAACCGATAACATCAACAATTTGTTGGCAATAATAAATTTAGGTAGTCAGTGACTTTCCCCACTTGTGGAATAAACTCCGCCCATCAATGGTACGATTGCTTAGTCACGTGATCGCAAGAAATATTATCATAGTCGCATAAGAGAATCAAGAACACCCAACTATGTTTACCTGAATGCCATAAAACTCGAAGGCGACGCGACGTATGGGCGTGCCGCTGATATAAATTCAATTAATTTACTCAGTTGGTTATGAATTCCGTAATACATTTTTACCCAATGGCAGTGACATTTTTTGCCAATTGTGAATAATTAGCGTAATACTTGTTTGCTTGGTTTTTAATAAGCGTTCCGCTGCGTCGTTTTTCTAGAATTTTTCGTGATTCATCGGTGACTGTTACCCGATATATTTATTCACAATCTGGGCCAACGTCCAATCAGTATAGCGTCATGAGACCGCTTGACAAATTAACAATAATTCCTTACCGTTTGACATCGCTTGACTTCAAAATCAATCCGTCCACGTAATAAAGTGATCGCCGCCAATCAGCATGATTACGCTAATGAACAGTCGATGCAGAATGTTGCTGCTGCATAAGTTTAAATGTGAAGCATTAGTAATCCCACCAATGCGGGATGCTACTAGGTCGTTTGCTCATGAATATCATTCGATTTCGGTGTTTACTCAACGTCCGAGGTACATACTTGTTCTTATTCTCATCTATAAAGATGCACGGTAATTGTTCGCTATATTATGCAGGTGTTTTTCAAGAACATGCCTTCCCGCTAAATCATTTCTACGCGCTGATTCAATAAAGGAAGTGATTGTAGAGCAACTATAATCAACATCCCTCCATTGGCAACAGGTATTCCACTTCTGTTTTCATACCATATGTGAGTAGCAACTTATTTAAAACATAAGTTGATCAATTGCACCACTACACGATAATATTCAATACATTATTTAACGCTTTACTGCATCGACCCAACCTTTTGCTTTGCAGCATTAATTAGAAATCGAGCGAAATAATACTTCGACCTATACATGTTGAAGCGTTCAAAATTAATAAATTTAAATAATGCAAATGTCAATAACTGTTTTAAATTTCAAGAGTTCTTGTATGCGAGGACACAAAAGCCGGAATATTGACAGCAGAAGAGGCCGCCGAGTCGCGAGAAAATCTGGCATATCGGGGTGTGTCAAAATGACTGGAGGCCGAAACATTTTGATTAATGGCCCTGGTAACTTTTCTGGTCATCGGCCAACGGCCCGTTTCCAAAACCGGACACCCCTATCTATCTTTGTCTTCCCCTTGATTCTTTCAACTCTCTCAGGCTGCATATCTCTCAGCCGGAACCTTCGTTCATCGTTTAACGGCTGCAAAGCATTCAATTATACAAACACGGAACCGAAAAGAGTAGAGGGGTCATCCCTTGGGAAAAATTTTTCGGTCCGTCTCAGGAAACTGGTATCTGCATGGTAAACTGACCGGAGACAATACTAGTCCGCTTTAAAGTGTCCCAGGACATCATTTTAATATCGAAACAACGCCCCAATCCAGAGGCGTTAACGTCCAACCAGTTCAACTTGTTCGATCAAAAGTCCTTCACGATCATCAACGGAAAAAGGACTCTAAAAAAATCAAGTTTACGACACGGAAGTTTAATTTGCAGGAAGAATCTATTATTTAAAATCTATTCCAGTCTTTTAAAAAGTAAATGTTTCCCCAACGTTATTATATAAATGGATGGATCAGTCAAACACTAGAAGGGTCGCCTAAACCTAAACCCTAAAGGCCTAAAGCCTAAAGAAACATAAGTGGTTCCCTACAAAAAATGAGGGGGATGTTATGGTCTTGACAGCTCTTTAGGTTCTACTCAGAAAAATGTTATGCTCTTTTTACGGCTCGTTTCTATTTTTAGATGTTTATGATCTTTGAGTTTGATTATTAAATTGCAAAAAGATCTGGTTTGATAAGATTTTTTACGTAGAAGGCGTTGGTTCTTATTTTATTTTATGGCGAGACTAACGGAGTTTATCGTCTCTGCTGAAGACTAAAGTCATCTCGCGATATTCAGGAGTCCAGGTAAAGCGACTCTTACCTCGCAGCAGCATCTCTCTTGGGAAGCAGGAGCGATTCAAGATGGCAATTTCACGGGATGGAACGCATAAGATTGTTACTGGATTGAACACTCTTTTCTTCGTGTATATACCTTTTGTAGAATGACGTGAGAAACTCTTGATTACAAATACATTTTTCTAGATAGATCAGTCAACGAACGTTTTTCTCCTCCTCTTGTTGGAAGGTGTTAGTATTTAGTCAGTCTTTTCAGAGTTCTAAAGAAACGATATGCTTAAGAATGTATTCAGGGCAATATTGCAGATCAATCATTTGTTTCAAAGTTTGGGATCGTCCATATATTACGTAAGACGTTTTTCTTTTGTTTATATCGCTGTGTCCTTTTCAACTTGACAAAAATGTAATTTTTGTCTTTATTCAAACAACAGAAAAACGTCTTACGTAATATATGGACGATCCCTTTGGGAAAATTTAAGTTGTGAACTGTAATTTACTTTCATTTAATTCGATCAAAATTAAAAGAATTTCAAAACCTTTAAAATTGAACAGTTTTGAATTCTATATGACATAAAAATCTAATTTTTTTAGAATTACACATCCAAACATTTTAAATGCCTGCAAAATCGAAATTTAAAAGTGAAATACGAGGGTGGATTGATAAGTTTCCGGCCTGACCAAGAAAAACAACGTTTTTAAGAATTTTTTTTTTTTTATTTCTCAACATAATCTCCTCCAAGG
>NC_046664.1:102215780-102237361 GCF_010883055.1 Belonocnema kinseyi | reverse complement strand
TATCTAAGGATGGTACTATAGAACGCCACCTCAAGGTAGGCCTAGTGGCGCCATCTCTTGGTCAGGCCGGAAACTTATCAATCCACCCTCGTATTTAATACTGAACGCTCTATTTGAAATTGAAAAATTTCAAATATCTAAAATTGCAATAATACGTAAAGCTATTGAAAAACAAAAAATTAAGCAAATCCGAACTTTAAGTTAAAGTTGCAAAAAGTTAAAAAGTTAAACAACTATTCAAAACGAAAATTTTGAATTTGGAAGTTTTCAAGAATAAATCATTTTTAAACTGAGAATTTTATAGAATAAAAGTTCGAATATAAGAGAATCATTTAAAACGCTAAATTCTGAAACTTTACTTGAAATGCAATAATATTGAAAGTCTCTAATAATATAGAATTATGGAAATTATATAGAAAATTTTAAATTTCGTTCTTTTTGTAATCAAATTTAGAGGTAGTTGTTTACTGTGGTAACTTTTCCGAATTTTCTAATAAATAGTTACAAACGTTTTGCAAAAATTTTTTTATTGTTGAAAAGTGAAAAATCAATCGAGGGATACTTAAAAAACATTTGTATTTTTCTCAAAAATAACAAATTTATAATAAATTTCTTTTTCAATAAATATTTTGTCTAAAGTTTCGGTTTTTTACGGGATCATAATCCCTTTATACATCATCTTATGTATTTTTTATAGGAGCATTTGAATTTTTCTGAAAAAAATAATCGAAAATTTCATTAATATTAAATATTAATAGATTTTGAATTATTTTGTGGAATTTCACTAACTGTTCATTAATTTGAAATATTAGAATAGTAACAATTATAACTTTCTATGATTAACACCAAATTAATAATGTTTATTAAATTTTATTTTAATAATACATTATAAATGTTAATAAAATTTTTTGAAATATAAAATGGTAATTTTTCAAGCTGAAAAGAGAAGAGGAAAGTTCTGTCACACCCTACTCCTTTACCAGCTCAAAAAATTACCAATAATTGCTATTTTTTGCAATTTGATAAGTGTTTTCTCGAGTCGATCTTGAAAATGTCATACGTGGATATTTTCGAGGTTATATTTTTTATTATTTCCTTGAATTACGTTAATATACGTAGTTTTAGCAGAACATTATTAAAGAATTTATGTAAAAATAAGAAAAATCCAATTAAATTCTTGAGAATTATTTAGAATTTCAAAAGGTAGAATTCATGATTGAAGAAATGAAATTTGCAAACATTCAGTATTTTATAATTTTTGTTTGATTCCTAAAACAGATGTTTTAAATGTTAACCTTTTCTGAATGAAAGAATGCGTGTAAAGTAATTGTGGATGAGATTGACTTCACAGATCAGTGAATTCTTTGGCCTTTGAACTTTTACAATCCGAGGTCCTCGACCGGGAGGACATAAACCTTTCTGATACGCGTGGTTCTCTTCTATGACTGGTTGTAAATCAAAGACAAGCTCCGCTCCCTGTACGAGAGTGGTCTTCGCGTCGAGATCGGTCAGACGAGGTCCGAATATGTCCACGGTCAGATTGTCCAGCGATCTGGTTCAGGATTCGAATCGAGGAACGAACATTAATCTGCCGATTACATGAGACCCGGGACCTCCCTTTCGAAGTTCCGCGACTCGAACACGGTTCTTCGTCTTTGGTTATTGCATAATAGTCCTTCCGAACGATCCTGCTGCTGTTTCCGCCGCACCCAGCAAGATTAACCCCCTACGGCACATCCTACTTCCCTCTTCCTGGAAACCTATTCCTACCCTCGAAAGGGTGCTTACACTGGGTTTGAATGAAGATTAAAAAAAAAACTCATCTCAGTTCTGGTCCGTACTGAACATATCATTAATTTCTGAGGTGTTAATACAATTTGAAACTGGGTGAATCTACAGAATGGCCTGTATGATTTTTATAAGGTGTCCATCTATCGAGATTAAATAAGGGTTATTTCTACTATTGTCGGCATTATTTCACAAGAATCAAAACATGTAATTCATGGAACGAAGTGAGAGGAATGGAGAGAAAAAAGGTTCCCGGAGCGTATAATATACTTTCTGCGATTTCCATGCTCTTAGGGATGTAACGTGACTCGCACCAACGTC
Source organism: Belonocnema kinseyi (assembly GCF_010883055.1). Lineage (NCBI taxonomy): Eukaryota > Metazoa > Arthropoda > Insecta > Hymenoptera > Cynipidae > Belonocnema > Belonocnema kinseyi. The sequence goes on along the minus strand of NC_046664.1, from coordinate 102,235,252 downwards.
ACGTATAATACATGACAAATAATATCTCTTCTTAAACACTAGTTTACCCACACACTGCGTGATTACTATAATCCGAGCGACGGACATTCTTAAGTAACATGCATAGTGCATACCGTATCGTATGCACGCTTGCATGCCCGTGCAATAAAATATCCGAAATCTAACGTATGGCTGAAAAGTAATTTAATGTTTCTAAAATTCTCTTTCATTTTCATCATATATGATTCCAGAAGATTCTGCACATTTACTTTGTGTCAAAGGCAATTATTTTATGTAGAACCAGATCATTATGATGCAAAATATATCTTAAGACTACTGCAGTATGACAACCTGAAAAAAGAAATTATTTCAGAAATTTCTTGTTAGACAGATTGCAAGAAAAGTAAATCAAATGAATCTATTCACAAATTGGTATTCCTTGATGATAAATTATGTCTTGCACTTGTTGGTAATATATTTTTAAACTAAACGTCTACATTATTGGAGCTGAGATAATGTTCCGCGCTGATTTGAATCAACGGAAAAATTCACGGAGTATTGAATACAAAAGAATATCAAGCTTTTAACGACTCATAAAGTATAAGATTAATGATACGTTAGGCGCTGAAACAAATATATATTTTCTGTTGGTAATATAACCAAGACCTTCATGCGATTAATATTTCAAATGTACTTTGTACTTGGCCTATATAATTTGTGAAAAATTTGTCAAGAATCAGTAAACCGAAGAATAGCTTGGCTTTTACCATTTAATGTCTCATAAAGTATAAGAAAATAATAGGTTACACTCAAAATAGATTTCTCGACAAAATTAATTTTTCTTTATTACATATCAGTTTCATCTTTGAAGCTTAATGTTTTAATAATTCATTTGTTAACGACTCAATGATCTTATCATCAAATCTAGATCGGCTATTTGAGGATTGAGTTTAACATAAATGTTTCTCATACGTAGTCAGTGTATTGGGAGTGCAGTTATGTTTAAAGGATATGATCATTAGGGGAATGGTCTATTTTTCGGCGGGGACACACAGGTGCGCGGAAAGTCAGAGCCTTCGGAAATAAGGGGGTGGTACCTCGGGACAGGATAATAACATGGTGCTGCGGGGGCAGCGTGTGAAACAATGCTACATTATATAGCATATGTGAAAGGGAAACAGAACAGACCATCCAGATTTTGCCTCAATATCAACAGGCAATTCGGGTTAAGGACCGAAAATATATAATAAGAAAAGACTAAGTTAATTGTGTCTACCTCATGAATAACCTAATGCATGAATAAACTTCTTACGTTGTGTATCGGAATTAAATTTGTTTTGACAGAGCAGAGATATTATTTTTTAAACATGTTCCGTTGCAGATTGAGTTTTGGGTATTCACCAAGGGGCTTGAGAATGAGGAAATTCAATTCTTCTATTGCGGTCTGAGATACTCGCCAAAGGCTTCTCCGGGGTCTCTTATTCTCCCTCGGTGTCTTACGCTTACTTACAGACTTACGGACTTACTGACTTATGTCTGCGCTACCCCATCGCGAAGAAGCCAGACATCCTGCAGGCCCCGCGGGCTAATCGGTATAATGAGATCATATTATATTATTCCGACTTTGCTAATCTTTATTAATCTCATTTCTACCGTTGCCTTATATCTTACCCCTCTTGGAATAAATTGTTTTCCATCCACGCACCCCTCATCATTGCATGCATAGTCGTTAATCAAGCTAGTATAAAAGTGGAACAGATCCTCCTTTTTCTGGTTCAATTAATCTTCACCCACTTTGACTTGCAGCCGCAAGAATCCGTGACTTACAAGGGGCAACGTGAACCCTAATAATAAAATCGGACTCTCAAGAAATTATTAGCACATTTTGGATTCAATTGCGACGATTCGAGAAACTTGTATAGAAAAGGAATTCATTTGAATGTATAGCAACCCTGCACCGAGAAGAAGCATAGTTATAAATACATTTTTATTATGAAATACTATGTATAATTGTATTTTAGACGCTTAATTTATCAGGGGTGCATTTATTAGATATATTATTCCATATAATAAACATTTAAGATAAAACGAAGGAAACGTATATACGCGACTAGTGAAGAATCGTTTGACCTTTGACCTTTGCTTCAGTAGGGTTTGCGATTCTCTGTAAATCCAATTAGAGATTGATGCAATATATTTATTATACGTCCTGAAGTATACCCATGAAATTTTTCTCGTCTCTCGTTTTACAATCTTACATTATAGTTCCTTTATTTTATACCTTATCGCTACTTAATGATTGATTTCATTGATGAATTTTAATACAACAGTATATCATCATAACGCAATACGCGGTGATAAAATGCATAAAGTAAGAATTCATTTAATCTATAATAAACCTGAGTCTTAGCCAGCGTGTAAAAATAGAAGAGGATCGGATAAATTAATGAGGCTTGTGAAAATTTAATTATCTGAGTATATAAAATCCCCTAGTGTTTAATTGCATTTTTATGTATTTCAATTAACGAAAAACATGTTTAGGATATTGGATACTTTACAGGAAGCGATATAGCCAATTAGCTAAATACTTATGAAAATAAGGCTGTAAATTCAAGAATTATTCTGTAATCCATACTTGCTTTTAATTGTATCATGTATTTTTGTGTATACAAAATTCAGCCTAATTTTTAATTTTTAAGATAATATATTTTTTTAAACGAATCAATTTTAATGTGGCGTCCGAAATTGAATTTCAGCATAGAAGCTAGGGGTGTGTAAACTTGATGCGGGTCGGGTAGGGTTTTATGCGGACCGGGTCTGTTAGAGTTTACGGGTTGGTCCGTAGATCCGCAATCAATTTGACTACCAGCATTCAGACCACCAAGCCGCACCAACCTGCAGAACCCGCATTCAACCCGACCACCCAAATTTAACCCGCAAAACCCGCAAACGCGCAATAATTTACAGTCAAATTAAAACCCTGAAAAGCTGCGTAAGTACATATAACATTGACCGACCTAAAACCCTTCCTACGTTTTTCGTAGTCCCCGATTAAAACCCTTATAATTATAGTTTCGGTTAGGTGAAGTGCGTCCCTCTGTAGTCATTTGTTCCTGCAAAAACCAAAAGATTGGCATTCAAAAAGGGCATACACGTCAAAATTCGTAATATCATCTCAATCAAGTAAAATGTATTAAATTGCTGTTTAACTAATAATTATAGTTTATATCGTAAATTCGGTTTGTTTGTGGATTGTCGGGTTGATTGCGTGTCTGCGGGTCAACTCAGAAACTCGATCGGACCCGGCTCTCACAAAACTAGAACTGGCCCGCGCGGTTCAGAGTTTTTTTTTGCACACTACTAATGTAATTATTTTGTTCAAAAATCAACTATTTTGTTACAAAGCCATCTTTTTAATAGAAAATTAAACTATTTGAAAGTTGAATTCCTTTGTTAAAAACTATTTTATTAGTTGAAAAATTAATGCTTTTTTTTAACATTAGTTTTCTTTAGGTTTCAAATCAATTTTGTGTAATAAAAAATTACCTATTCCAATTTTAATTGAAAATTCATGATTTTTAATTGTCTATTTGGTTGAAAATTCAAATCTTTCGGTATAAATGCTATCTTTTTTGGTTAGAACTTCAACTCTTTGGATAAAAATGCAACTCTTTGAATAAAAATAAATGTAGTTGGTTAGAAGTCCATGGTTCTTTGTAAATTCCATCTCTTTAATTGAAAACTATAATATTTCTTAAATGAAATGCGTACTATTACATTTTGCTTTGATAATTCTTTTTCCAAATTAAAAATTCAAGTACGTGGTTAAAAATGTAAATCCTTGTTTTAAACTTTTTTTGTCAAAAGATTGAAAATAGTCAAATAGTTCAAAAGAATACTGTTTAAACTATTTGGTTCTAAATGCAAAAATCTGGTTGAAAGTTAATTTTTTCAGTTTAACTATTTTTTCAATAAAGTTCATACCTAAATATCAAAATTTATTCCTCTATTATTCAACTATTTTCTTGAAAAACTGTTTAGAGAGCATTTTGGGCTAAGGAAATACCGGCTGCCACTCAAAGAATTTAGGATCAATTTAGAAGAAGAAAAATTTGTTTTACACGGAAAGTCAGGGAATTTTTAAATTGGTTCGCACTGTTTCAATTAGTAATCATCTAATAATTCAGTTTGAGAGAACATTCATATAATTATCGCAAAAAAATTATAAGAAATATCCACTTATCATTTTTCATACCTTGGAAGACCTCGTAAATGTGATTCAGTTTCAGATTGCGTAGGAAACATCGCGTGAATGATACGCGGACTAATTGATGAAGGTAGAGGAAGGTGAGTAGGAAGATAGAAAAAGGGGCGGAAGTAAGTCGAGAAGCGGTCAGGAACGTTTCGACTCGGCCGCGTAAAATTAACGACATTGTTATAATTAATTAGCCTCCGCTCCTGCAAACATGAGGTTAGAGAATGAGTGAAAAATAGAATCTAAGAGAGAAAGGGCGATGCATTATAGATATGAAATGTGTGTTCGCGCGCGGGGTTCGTTAGCGGGATAATTGGTCATAGAGGATGCGTCCGGGCAAGTCGTTTCGAATAATTCCATGCATCGCATATAACTAGAGAAGATCGTGTACTAGTACCTAGCCGGGTACATGGAGCGTTCACTCTTTCTATGAGCCAAGGAAGTGACGGTAAGGTGCTACTCAAGACGAAAACCTGCGATCAAGTTCAAGACGAATCCGGCACACTCCGCTGATCACGAGACCCCCAATTTCACATAACTGACTATTATACACTTGTACAAACGAGCACCAACTCTTATCATAGTTGTACTTACGTATTGTCCCTTGTTTTTAATTTCATTTTATAGTACAACCATGAAAAAATAACCTTAGTACAAATCAAAAAAAGGTTTAAAAAATTTATTATACAAAAAATTTTTTTTATAGACTTTAAAAGAATATTTCTCTCCCGAATCGCGCTGATTATGACCAAATTATGAGACTCATATGGTAATTTATGAGAACAATTTAACCTTTCAAAGAACCTTTTGTCTTTCACGTAAAAGACCTCCAAGATATTAAGGTGTATATAATCACCAACAAGGGTCTCCTTCCACGCATAATGAAGTATCTTCATCCTTCACGAACAACTACACCAATTAAACTGGCTCGATTTGAACAATTTCATCAACAATATTTCTCTAATCGTGACTTCCAACTGTAATAATAATAAAAAATAGAATAGAATTGAAAAAAATACTGAAACAAACACAGTCTTAGACTTATTAAAACTCAGATTAAACACAACATGTATATAAAAAATTTCATACAACGCAATAGCCACTATAATTGCAAAATAAGTGATGGATAGATAGAAATAATTGTTAGGAAAATAGATCAGAATTTCCGGAAACTTTGTAGATGTAGAGTAATAATTCATCGTCAGCAGGAAACTTTTGTGATTGCGTGGAGAATCGATATCAACAGTAAGGAGTTTCTGACGATTGCACATCTGATTTGTGCAATTAGCCAAGACGTGGCTGACGTCGCGTCGTTCATGCCAGGAACTGTCAATTAAATCCAGGCGTTAGGCCTTTCCTCTCCCATCCGACATGCGCGATAATCGCACATTTAGCTTTGTACAAGTTCACATGCTGTAACGCAAGTGTTACTGTTAACAAGAAGAAACGATTACGCGTGAAATAACCATAAGAGGTCTCCTGGCTTATAAATCATTGACTGAACGGTGTGTACCCCGGATGCGTTTTTATATTTTCTCTAAACAGGTTTCATTCAAATTGAAAAATATACGTCCATTCACCTTTGCTGTTCCTTTAAGTAAATCCTTAATTTAATGATTTTTCATATTTCTCATTGAATTAAAATCATATTATTGAAAGTAATTAAACAGGTGTCAATTTCATGCTTCTACAATCAATTTTAATTTTTTTATTTGAATGTGTTAATCATGTTAAAAAGTGCATTATATCGGTGTAATATTCGAAACTAAGTACTCGACTTTGCATTAATTATAGCGTTATATTTATTTTGCATATCACATGCTTTCGTATAAGTTGTATTCTTCACTCAGAAACGAGTTGCTCATCACGTTTCTCCTTCTGCGCTCTTATAGGAGCTAAAGAAAGTTTAAAAACAGGATGGAAGTGTGCTATATTTTAAAATTTGTATTAAAAAACGACTTCCGGTAAGTGGCAAAAACGGTGTAGATTGGAGCGAGTTTTTTCATAAAGTGGCACTGGTTAGGCAAAAACGAATAGGCCTAATTCAATTGATATTTCTCCGTCTAATGAGAAGTTGATTTAATTTTAATAGGTCATGTTCATTATAATAGCTCCGGCAATTACCCATACAACGGACTCGGGCCAATGGTTACGGTACATTGGCGTGAGTACCTGTCGCAACTGATTTCAGCCCGCTACATACCTATATTGTAATCAATGTTAGGCCTCTATATTCGAGCACACGTGAACAGGCAAACATAAAAGACGCATTATGCTGACCACCTCGCACAATCTCGTTAGTAAACCTAATAAAGTCAACCTATCAAACTCAAATCCGTCAGATTACTTTACTTTTTGTGATCGTTTCATTTCATTAGGCAATCCTTAGTTCCATTTTATATGATCATCATACTTTTTTTATCAATTTCAAAAGTAATCAGATACTATTAATATACTATTTATCACGGAATTCAGTGCAGAGGACATTCACTGAATAAAATATAACTTGCTTCTATCGATTCAAGACGATTATTTCAGTTATTTAACAAACATATCTCAAATTAATTATGCATTTTTGATTAGATACAGGTTCACACTCTAGATTTTTAGAACATGGATATTTCGTTTTCTTAAATTTGTGAAAATTTTATTCCTCTAATTTCATGAATTTATGAAAACTTAATTTTTATAAGAAGCCATTGGTTTCAAACTTTAGACAATCCACATTCGTAGCCAAGCAGATTTTGTTAGTCTTGACATCGAATCTGTCTTCATAATGTAAACAAAAAATTATGTAAGACATTTTAACCAAAATATCACTCACGTCTCTTTTACACAAGCGGCTTCAATTTTAGTTGTAAAATTAATAATTTTTATATTAAAAGAATGGAAATTGTAAGTTTTATAATTGTAAATTTAGCATACGGAAATTTTAACAATTCAGAATTATGAAACAACTCATTCTACTCTTAGGGCTTCCAGGTTTGAATATTTCAATTTTGAGCAATATTATATTGTGCCATATTTAGTGGTGTAACCATTACGGATTTTCTATTGGAACCGGTAGAATTTTTTGCTAATTTAATTTTAAATGGTTTAATTTGTAAATTGTTGCCTTTTGAGCAGAATTGTGTCTGCTCTTAAATTTTACAGCCGTCTATAAAAATTGTTCTTCAATTTCAAATATTCAGTTCAGTTATTAAAATATGTGAATAATTTGTATTTATAGTTAATTTAGCTGACACGTTTTATATACAGTGAAACTCTTCTATAGTGCCGATTTTGGGGCTGACGGTGGGTGGATACTAACTCATTAGAGCCCACTCCGCTTTTGTTCGTTCACGTTTGTTTGCTCGCCTGTGTGACAACCTCAGACCCCGCGCACACCGCGCAGCTCCTGTTACACCTACGTGTGGCGCGACGTCAATTCTCCGAAGGGCTATAGAAGGTAGGGCTGTTGAAGGATTGCACTGTACTATCAAAACTGTTGTATTACAAGCACATTTAATTTTTAATTGCTTAAGCTTTAAACATCTATTCTAGAATTTTTTTAGTGGAGAATGAACAATTAGAAATGAATATTGACAAACAAGTTTTTCTACTGAAATGTTAATAATTCCGGGTCAACAAATAATATGAATGTCATTTTCTTGTTATTATCGGGCTAAAAAAAATCGCGTTATTTTCCGGTGTGTGTTTCTACTGTCCCGGTCCAGCGGCCACCCTGACAAGCCTCATAGGGATTTTACATTGTAGAATAAAATATCTTGGTTATTCTTCCACGGAAGTTTCACGTTCACTTTAAAATGACTTTACGCGTCACTGAAGACGGTGTGATTTCTTGAGCGTGAAGCGCCTCTGAAACTGTGTGAGATTACTGATTTTCTTATGTCGGTAAAACGTGCTCAAAGAAAATGAACATTTCTGCAAAATAGTTTCCGTGCCGTCGGCATGGGCTTAGACCCCCGATATATTGAGTCACGGTCGTGCTGCTAACTCTCTGTCTCGTTTCGTTAATTGTATTTGAATAAAAAGTAGCAAGGATTCAATGATAGGCAAACTAAACCCATAGTTAAGTATCACTCGAAGAATTGGAAAAACTTAACACGAGTAGCCGAAAATAAAGCGATTCATTCTTTCAGCCACTCATAGCTATCAACCATAGACTTTAAAGTCTTCAACGTTAAAGTGTTCAGTTGACTAATCTATAAAAAATAAGAATGGCTGGTCATCACAGAATGAAATTACAAATTATATTTTGCGCCTTTCTGTAGTAAAATCGGACCGCACAGTTATATTTTGTGTTTAAGCGCTCCATATACCGGATTTAGTCTTAATCTCGCTGGTAAACCGCATGAAAGGAAAGCATACGCTACACACTGTAGCGTATCCTTTCCGTTATACTAAAAGGGTACGCTGTAGCGGCTGCAGCGTCCCCTATGCTCATAGTACCCACAAACTATCCTTTTCGTATCGTGTAAAAAAACTAAACAAAAAACAGTAAGATGGGCATTTAGCTTGTTGCAATTCGGGTTCTATGTTAAATTTTCCATTAGAATATCACGAAGTAATTGCAATTGTTTTTTTTGTAGCGTTAAAAATTTAGAAAAGGTCATGACTTCTGCTGAGGGCGAATTCACGCGCAGCCATATTCGCTTAAGTAGTATTATACCACAGAAAGAAGATGCGCTTGAAGTCACATTCAACCTATGTTAATGACTGGTACTGTATTTTATTAATTTTTAACGCTGCAAAAACAACTATTGTAATTATTGCGTCACCTTCTCACAAAAAATTTAACGTAGATTCCGAATTGCAATAAATTAAAGGTTCATCTTACGGTTTTTCTTGCGTTTTTGTTACATCATACAGAAGGGATACTATGTGGATACTGTAAGGGTATGATGTATAGTATGTAGCGTATCCCCAAATGTAGGTAAAGTCGCAAAATGGGTTTTAACTCCATACATGATTAAAAGGCACTTGCAACTCGCTCAGAAATGATACTGGCACGATTTTATCGATTTAATGAACGGATTGGGTCGTTGACTTGCTTGACACGGCGATTGTAAGTCGTAATTCATTTTCACACGTTCCCTCGACTGTCGCGGTTCTTTCGAATCGTCCAATTTACACACTCGATCCAACGGAAATAAATGTGTGCAGCGAACGTAAGCATGAGTAAGCATGCTGGTAGACATCGCCCTCTCGAATTCTCGTTGGTTTATATTTCCAAGAGCGTATTTCGAAACTTTCTTTCCATGCAAAAAAAACACTCACTTATTTCGATAATATCAGCCAAAAAGTGAATTTCCCTTGAAAGAAATAGCCACAATTAAAAACGTAGTATTAATTGAAATCAGTTTTTGGTATCCAAGAGAGTTTTTCAAAAATGAATCCAAGGAAACGAAATATTCTCTTCCAAAGGATAACTGTTTATTGATAAGCATGTTAAGTTCATTCGAATGCATCTAGCTAGATCTTTATTCACATGCATTTTCAATTCTACTATACTCCGTTCAGCGAGAGAATGATCGACAAGAACGACGAATTTTCGGCCAGTTCGCGCAAACTGTCATAACGGCGTGGCTTAGAGATTTTAAATCTTCGGAAACCATGCTACGAAAGGCCTGAATTTTAAGTATTTAACCTCTCTTTTTCCCAAACGTCATCATTCTTGGATTTATGGCCGTAGAAAAATCTTTTTAATCCACCTTTTTCTGAAAAAACTGCGCGCTGTCGATCATTCTCTCGCTGAACAGAGTATAGAAACAAAATGTCGGAAGGAAACCACACCCTTTTAGCAATAAAAAATTTGAACTGTAGTCACTTTTTTATGACAACAGAAGATCTATAAATAATCTCATAACAGAAGCTCGGTTTATCGTCCAATAGACGTTTAATCCCGTCTCAAGAAAGGGGGCCGGCCTGGATCACGAGCCACGCTTTTAAGGTTTCAAAGTGCTTTCCTTAACTTCAAATTAGCTTCTTTTTTGTTTTCCAACAAAGTGTGCGACAAATAAAGTGCGGAAGAAAGAGCGATTTCAGTCGAGACATCGGTATGGAAGGCCGCGAACGAGACTGAGCAATGAAAATTCAATGACGTGAGCAATTTGAGTTCGAGAGCCTCGCGCAACTTACAATCTGAAAGTATAAACAGTAGTTGTAGTCTTCTCTCTCTCTTTCTTTACCTTCCTCGTTTTTTCTTATCCTTTGCTCTCTATCTCGCTATCAAAGAGCTCACGCGCTCCTGAGACCATATACAGCGCCTTCTGGCGGTTGAGTCGCGTACTATAATCGCGTAATTTGCGTGTAACGATGCAATTTGTAGTTATGACGACCCCACACTCACTTATGCTCACTGCTTTAGAGCAGCCTCTTGGACATGGATCTACGTTTGAGAACTTTTCCAAGTCTGCTGATGCCAGGAGTGTACACATTAAAATTTATCTTAAGATTCTAGAGGTAGAAAAGGAGCGTGAGAAATGAACAACGAAATGCTGATTTCTGTGGCTGAATTAAGAAATTTGATATAAGAAAATATGTAGGGAAATATATTGAGTAAAAACATTCAATAATCGTGTTGATAGGTTATTCATAAACTATCTAAGTGATTTATCTTGAATGATGAATAGGTAATAATTTCTGATGTCACCACATAAAATCTGCTACATGAAGAAATGCATGTTAGATAGATGTTATAACAACTATTAAATCTTAATCTTAAAAGAAATACATGGATAGATCGCTGGATCTATCCTAGTGTCCGATCTCTAAAGAGAAGGGGAAGTAACCCAAAGAAGCTCACAAATCATAACTTTTGTATAGGTTATCGATCAACCAATTTCGATTCCAGGTGATTTTGTTTACTTGACTGTCCTTCATAAGATATAATAAGGAATGAAAAATATAACGTTCTTCAAACATTAGTTTAATCATTCGCATCTTGCATTTAAATAGATACCCTTCTCGTAAAATTGTGAAATAAGAGCATGATTCATGAAAATGGTTACGAGTATTGTTCAAGCCAAGAGGATATTCATCTTCCTATAGCCTTCACTCTAATCGCTCATCGATCTTGATCTGCAAGTCTCATAAATCTTTATTTTTACGATCTTCGGAGGGGGCGTCCAGAAACTCGACCCTTTCATGCCTAGTTTGTTATCTACTAACCTTATGATTCTCCCTTCTATGTTTCGTTAAATGTTAAACAGCTCGCTAATGCACCTCTAGTGATTTAGATAAGACCCTTTTCTGAAGCAAGGTCTCAAGTGAGGTGCGATAATAAATTGATTCACCAGTCCTTTAGCCATGAGAAAACAACCTTTAGAATATACCATCATTTAAACCAGGAGTGCCCAGCAATGCACACGAGATGATGTGAAGTTAGCAATAATCGTCACCACTTTTTTTACGGAATTTTACTCATCTCCAACCTTTTGCATAGTGAACGTTAAACTACGCGTTTCATAAAAGAGTGCAAACGATAGATGTAAGAAAAGTGGGGATAAAATGTTGCCAACTTCATATCCTCGCTTACGCTTACTGTTAAAAACTCCTGATTTAAAGTACCAGCATGGACGTTTAACAATGTCCCTTTCTTTTGAAAATTGTTCTCTTCATAAGCGTGCTTCATAATAATTTCAAAAAAATGGACAGAGAGAGAGAGAAATCGAGCAACATTTATATCAAGGTTCTCACGAAATATTAATTTCAGATTTTTGAATTAAATGTTGTTGATATTATCGACTTTGAAGACTGTCTTCTATAAGTCTTATAAGTGATAAGTTTTATCGCCGACTTCTGTAATCGTATCTGATTTTGAAACTAATCAAGCATGTGCGCGAGCGCTGTCCGATCCCCTTTTAACCCCGCGGCTATATGCACTCTCAAGCGACTCACGGGTGTCCCACGTGCTCTTACTATGCAAACTTATTACTTGCATACAGTTTATTTAATTCAATTGCTCATTTATGATACATGGCATCTTCACCATGTAGTATCACCACTTTGGAATTAAATTTGTAATTCTTCAGCCTACGTCTGCTAGTCTCACCAATTATAAGTTTGATATCATGAATTATGAATCAGTTGTCATGAAATTTGAATCTGGAGTCCACTTCTGGCATTGACACTTTTAAATCCAGCTCCAGTGAAAAATTACTACTTCTCTGGAATCTATCATGTCTTCACTAGGATTAAATCTGGCGCCAACACATAAAAAACTGAAGTTTCCATTTTGGAACCCATTTTTGTTTCCAAAGGAGCTGCAATAAAAATGAACCCCACTTTCTGAAAAGGAGCCCAAAACGATTAATGAGCTCTAAATGATAACACACTTAATGATGAATTTTCACTTACAATCAATAAAATCGCATTGCATTTCCAATTATTAATTGATCAATCAATTCTTTTAAATCATGGAAAACTACTACCAATTAGAAGTTCGCACAAGTGCTCGTCAAAATATCCACTGGTACGATCTCAAGCAGTTTGAAGATAATTCATACAAGATTGTATGAGCTCTTTTGTCTTAACGTTAACAGGCAAGAAGGGCATAGATTTTATTTATTTTTCGAAGGAATTTTCATAATCGAATCAGTTGGATACCTAGTCCCGACACGACGGGGAGCTTTCGCATTCTTATAAGAAGTCCGCATTCGCCGAACTTGGTGGTAGTACCTGCACGCTCGGCAAGTTGACCTCGAGGTGTACTGGCCTGGCTGCATTGTGCATGTTGCAGAATTTGCGTAATCACGTATCATTGTTCCGCCCCCGCGCTACCCTTCCCGCGTCTTTTGCATCCCTACCACGCCCCACGGTATTTTCTACATTCACGTGCACCCACTAAGCCTTAAGTATTCGCGCGGGGTGCATGCAGACGAACACCAGAGTGAAATGTGCTAAGGTGAGCGGCTTCGTCCGAGTCATTTCCGCGGCGTGGGATTCCTCCATGATTGAATTACATGCGTGTACTCCAGAGATCAGCGCTGCATACGCCATTTACGCGGCGGAAGTTGGAATTTTCTTCTTTTTCTCTTGTACCACTTTTCGTACTTTCTCCTTCTTTCAAAAACAGGCAATATGATTGTTCTTTTTCAGAAAAAAATGAATGAAAATCGACTTGGCGCCTGCCACTATATTTCAAACACAAAAAAGAGAAAAAAAATGCAATGGAAGAACCCATGACCGGCTCTCAAAACCGTTATTTACTCGTTTAATGCAAATTCTTCATAACGCAGTTACCAATTTACCACCCACATGTGCCAATTAAGGAATACCTAAACTCGATTTTCGATAGATCATCTGCTTGCTCGTGAGAGAAACTCAAGTAGCTTACTTCGGCCAGATGCTTTAGTGATTTTTCAATCAGACCGATACTTAATTTAAATGATTTAGTGTTAGGTAACTGGAAAAGTGTTGAGGTCTCAGAGTAATAGCGCAGTATTTGCAAAGCGTGTATATCGCGGCACGTACTAGGATCCTTTCTCTTATAGCTTAGTTTTCAGTACACTCCATACCTAGTGGATGCTCCGCTAATTTATGAGTCTTTCACGCAAGTCGTCGAGGATGTGTACGGTGAAATGCATTGACCTCGCTCAGCTGCTTCATTATTTTCTCGATCGTCGCAGGCGCGTCCGTCTTTCCTTCGTAGTATCTCCAAGCACGTTAAACTTTAAAATATGATCGCTGCACGCAGTAACTGTTGTTTTATGGGCATTAGCTAAAAAACAACCAGATTCGTGCGCAGATTATTAAAACCAAAATAAAAGTCGAAAAATTAATGTTTTTATTCGGAATTAGAGTCTTTAAGAAAAGTGCGATCATTAACAACGTAAAATACCGGTTTTATTGAACTATAAATGAACATGAACATGTTACTCAGGTCGAGAAAATACCACTTTAATGTTGATTTATTTAATGAATATAAAATAACTAATGAGAGGTTTTGTACTTTTTTGTAGGCTGCAAGAGTTTTTTCAAAAGGAGTGTCAGAAGAAATCTCACATACTCATGTCGGGGGAACCGAAATTGCCCTATCGACCAACACCATAGGAACCAGTGCCAGTTTTGCCGCCTGAAAAAGTGCCTGAAGATGGGCATGCGCCGGGAAGGTATGCATTGTAATGATCCTTTTTTACGTATTTCCTTAAAACTAGTTTCTGCCTAAACTTCCATCTGGATCTCTGTCAGTATATTGGAATGGGTCAAAAAAACACCAAATTGATCCAATAACAACCTGGCACGCATTTTCACTTTCGGTCTCTCACAGCTAACTGGAAACTTTTCTGGCCTAGTCTTTTTTGATTTCAAAATTTTGTCCGATGCAGTAAAAATCTTGATATTTTTGGTTACTCTCTAACCATTTTTTTATTCTTAAATAAATAATATGATAAATAATAATAACCTATCAATATTGACCAGAATCTTGATGGAAGATTTTGCTACAATCTCTATCTGAATACTTGATGATGCATGAAAGAGTATGTACTAATGCATTTTCAAATCACGATCGGAAACTATTCTTCAAACAAGTAATTATAATGTTGTCTTTTAAAATAGAAACGAAATAAGTCGGGTCTGCAAAATAGTACCCAATACATAAATGATCAATTCTCCTAATAAAATCAAAAAAAATCTGCCTGCTGCGCATGGTCTTGTTGTTATAATAAAACTATAAAAAATAAGGTTCTTATGGAACATTTTTTTCATCTTGTGCTGTTTTTCCATAAATTTAATTTGTTTATTTTTAAAGTTATTATTTACGATTTAAGCAATAATACGCACCATAGCGTAAAATGGTTATAAGAAAATTTGTAGATATATCAGGTCAAAATAGTTGTTCAATAAAATGTTATTGTAGCTTGTATTGTTTAAAAACAAATGATTTTAAATTCATTGTTAAAACAGAAATCTGACAAATTTGTAGATTTTTCTTGGTCATTTGTAAAAAAATCTAATTTTTATTTTTAATGTTATTTTTTGCGAATAAAACAAAAACTACGGTTTCTATAAACAAATTATTCACAAAAAATGTATAGGGGAGACAACCCTACAGTAGATAATGACACTACAGTAGATAGTTATTAATTAAAAATGCTAATGGTAGGATCATTATCTATTGTAGGGTGGAATACCCTAGTGTTTGTTGGTGAAACATATTTTTGTCAATTCATCTTTTTTCGTATCTTGTATTGTTTGACCGCAAAATGGAATGTTTATTTTTCATTATGTTTTTTGTTGGGTACATCCAGAACCGATGGTCAAAAAATGCTGTTCAAACAGTTGGGACATTAGGGAAATGAATCTTACATATTAATTGTGATATGATCTCATATTACAAAAATCATAGGCAACGATAACGGAAACTTAGCGTCCTTTCGTATTAATTATGCAGATAGCAAAACCTATAACTCATAGGCGTCTTTTATACTCCTATCAGCACATAAGACAACTATCAACTAAATGATTTCAATTACATTATAATTTTCAAAGAATATTCAAAACCTTAATCTTGAATCTAGTTTTCGCAACAGGTCAGCGCCTTTATATCTCTTGTGTTTCTCAAGTGTCATCTCCCAAAAATGCCGTATACCTGCATCCTTCCTACAATTAATAAATTGCAAGCTAACATGTAATATAGTCGTCTAGTTCAAAACAGCCTACTTTTTAATGATAATGATACTTTTTAATCGTGATCCACCGATACTGAATTCAGCTAAAAAGACTTTTTGAAAGCATGCTTTGGTTTAATATGTTTCAGTCACTCTTTTTAAAAATATGTAGTAAATTATAATACCAGTCTGCAGATATTAAAATGAAGGATGTATTTTTTCGTTTTGTAATGTAGTACGTATCAAACGTTTTAGTCTCGCACGCTTCTCGCTTGTGTTTTTCTCTCCGAACATCTCCATGGATTTTTTTTCGTGAGTGGAAGGAGATCAACGTCTCGGAGCGTCAAGGTCGTCTTTTGACGGTTCTCCAGCAGCAAAGACGAATTATAAGTTCGTTTCTCGTGGTTGGTCTTGAACCGTCGGCGACCACGAGAAACGGATGAGACGATAAGGGGCACGATTCTTAGCCGGATAGCTGTCCATGGTGGTAGCAACCTCGCGCATGCACCTTAAACAAGGTCAGATCTTATCGTAGCGTGAAGAACCAAGTCCGGAATAACGCCGAGAGCCGATAGGAGGCGTGAGAAACTGCACGGCCTTTCCACACCCGGTCGCAATTAAATGTTTACTTATATACTCTGTTAAGTATATTCGGCCCCTAGCGCAATCTTCTCGTATGTACGAGGTGTGTTCAAAAAATAAGTTGACTTTATGGTTTTTTCAAAAAATATTCATTTATTCTTTAATATTTACGTTGTCCCCTTCGAAGTTATCCCCCTCAGATGTAACACACTTGTGCCAACGCTTTTTCCAATCATCAAAGCACTTCTGATAGTCATTTTGTGGTATAGCCTTGAGTTCTTTCAGCGATGCAGTTTTTATCTCCTCAATCGTTGAAAATCGATGTCCTTTCATGGGTCTTTTCAGTTTTGGGAAAAGAAAAAAGTCACTGGGGGCCAAATCCGGTGAATATGGAGGCTGAGGCATGACTCTGGTGCTGTTTTTGGTCAGAAAATCTTTCACAAGCAACGATGAATGAGCAGGTGCATTATCGTGATGCAGAAGCCACGAATTGTTTTTCCAAAGTTCCGGACGTTTTTTGCGTATCGCCTCTCGCAAACGGCGCACAACTTGAAGGTAATACTCCTTGTTGACCGTACGACCTTGTGGTAAGAATTCCTGATGCACTACGCCACGGTAATCAAAAAAGACAGTGAGAAAAACCTTCACATTTGACCGAACTTGACGTGCTTTTTTCGGTCTTGGAGACTCAAGATGCTTCCACTGAGACGATTGGGCTTTAGTTTCGAAGCCATAGCCATATACCCACGATTCATCCCCAGTTATAACCCTTTTGAGAAAATCAGGATCATTATTGACTTCATTCAACATCTCCTGAGCGATGGTCATGCGATGGATCTTTTGGTCAAAATTAAGCAGTTTTGGAACAAATTTCTCTGACACACGTCTCATGCCCAAAACGTCCGAAAAGATCGCATGGAATGAGCCAACCGATATGCCAACATCTTCAGCAACTTCTCTAATGGTAATTCGGCTATTTTTCAACACCATTTCTTCCACTGCTTGAACGTTTTCATCTGTTGTTGATCTGCTGGGACGTTCAGGGCGAGGTTCGTCTTCGACATCCTCTCAGTCTTCTTGGAACAGCTTGTACCACTTATACACATTTTTCTTACTCTGAAGTATGTAACTGTCAACACTTCAAGAGTTTTAGAGCACTGGATTCCATTTTTCACACGAAATTTAATGCAAACTCTTTGCTCCATTTTTTTCGAAAGAAGAAAATCGCCGAGCACACCAAACCCTTCTAACTTTTTACGCCTCTGCTAGAAAAACAACACGAGCTATATAGTCAAAACTGTGAACATATGATCGTGACGAGTGTACCAACACAACAAAACAAAAAATTTAAAACTTGAATGTACGTAGCCCGCGAGAATTGAAAAGTCACCTTACTTTTTGAACACACCTCGTATATATAACGCGCTTACTCTAACACAAAACGCATGATCATTTCACAGATAAATACACGTCTTGTTTGCCAATCTTGTTGTTTGAACTTCATTTTTATTTACTTCTTTATTTATTTAATTTTCCTGTACCTAAAATTGTGCCCTTTTCTGGCTCGCAGCATTCAAAAAGAAAAGAACCTTGATCAAATGTAAAAAAATCTGAAAGAATCTTGCGTAAATTCTTCGTACTCGTATTTCCCACAGGAGTGGTTCAGAAGAAGATGGTCGCATGTCATTCCGTCCCGTCACGACGACATCCGCCCATTACGTGAAAAGAGTCACGAGCCTGGCTTTTGTTAATAATTCGAGTTGTTCGCGGGGCAACACATGAGTACGTGCGTACGTAGAGGCACGCACACCTGCATTTGCAAAGAGATGGACGTATCACGAGTATACCTTGGGAGGCAGGAAAACTCCGTTCGTGAAGATCTACACTAAAGAGTTTACTGGGAGGGTGGGTGGGGGGGGGGGGGGGGGGGGGGGGGGGGGGGGGGGGGGGGGGGGGGGGGGGGGGGGTGACAGTAAGAGAGGAAGGTGGGGCATTTAAGAGCAGGAGATTGAGGAAGATGGTGAAAGACTGAGAGAGTAAGAGACTTCAAGACGCAGATAAAGAGAGAAGGTGGTCCGAGGTCAGCGGGGTGTATGACCTTACCACGGAGGACCCTTCCTTCCGTGGGCACCGAGAGCAAGCAGGCCTGGCCCGAGGCAGACAGGATGCGCTGAAGATTACCCCACAGATACTGTCCGCGATGATTACAGAAATCTAGGAAGCCGCTCAATTTAATTAACCCTTAATTGCGAGTCCAAGACGCGTTTAGTGGCCCCCCTTCCTTCTTCACTGCGTCCGGACCAGCCACTTCTCGCGTCCGCACAAGTGGAGAACGTCCCAGACGTAAATTCTCTTTGTAACGATACACACGGGTATTGATCGACTGATAGCGAGATTCAAGTCCAACAGCCGGTCTTCGGTAATGGATCTCGCAATCGGACGGAATCAGGTTCCTGCGAAATCAAGCTAGGTGAACAGCGAGTCCATCTTCTTGCAGTTCATAGCCCATCTTAATTTTAGTGTTTTAGAATTGCTCTTATTGAGAAATTATTGTGGAAGGTATCACCATTATGATAATTATGACAATTGTAAGATACAGAATAGCATAGATCTAGCTTCAAATCTAAAGTGGGCTCAAATTAAGGTGTAACCAAGAACGAAGTGTAATAAAAACTGAACTTTTTCTGCGTAATTCTAAAGTCCTTTACTTTTAAAATTTTTAATACTTTTTTCGTAACTTCTAAGTCTTCATGTGAATTAAAAAAAATAATAATATTAGTTTTGCGGACTTGGACAAGTAAAAATGTAAAGTATTTGAAATTCAACAATTTTGATAGTAAAACGTATCAACTCGATTAATTGTTAACGTGAATTAAATATTGATTTGAAGAATTGAATTGCGTATAAAATTATCACAATTAAAAACTAATATAAAAATTGCAATACCAGGTGTATACATATGAAACCGGTATTGCCATTTAGCGGCCAGTAGGCACACTTGTAGGCACTGTCGGAACTTACCATTTGTGCTAATTGGCGTA
>NC_046664.1:102159739-102215680 GCF_010883055.1 Belonocnema kinseyi | reverse complement strand
GCGCATACTTTGAATAAAATATTTGTTATCATTCTCTTGAAATAAATGTGTTTTTTTCTTGAAAAAATACCGGTTTCATATGTATACACCTGGTAATTCAAATACTTGTAGTGATTCAAATCGCAAACCCAAATAGTTTAAAAAATCGTTGATTTCGCGTGGTGAAACTTTATAAATTAATTGCTAATAATTTAAAATTTGTAGCTTATTGATTGTTTTTGATAAAGGTGTGCCCCCCCACTCAGAGATTTGAATAAAGTGTCCTGCAACAATCGGGGCCATTCTGATACGTATCTGTGATTGGTGTGAAACTGCTTCTGACCTAATTAATAATGAGAATTATCTCTAAACAATTAAATGACTAATTTAATTGAATATACTAACAAAATTCGGCGGTACAATAAGTCCTATTTTCCAGCATGTTTAATAACGTCCCCGCGTCTGATATCAAGTCTATAAATATATAAATAATCAGATCTAAAATTGGTACCCGGTTGTGGTTAGACCTTAAATTATTGTAGGGCATTAAATCATACTGCTTGCAGTCGATATTCCAGTTTGTCATTCTATCAGTGAAATAATGCTTCTGTTCTTATCCGCTAAACAAGAACGGAAGGACTTTATGCATATTATTATTTAATCTTTAATGATCAATTGATTATCCCAATTCAATTTCCATATAAAAGTCATATATTTCTAATAAACTCTAAAGACTCCATATTTTTGTTGACAATTTGTCTACGTGAGCAAGTATTTAGAATAAAGCTAAATTTTCGTGTTATTTATTGGATAGAGATTTAGGGACAGAAGGAAAGTATGAAACCCTGGACGTCCTCTCGACATTCTGTCAAGAAAATATTAACTTGAGTAAAGAGCACGCGATCTCACATAGGACATTCCGCAGCAATCGTTTCATACGCGTTTTGTACATATATATGAAAACCGAGAGTATTATCCTCGAGGTCGTAGCGGTTCGTTTGCGTAAAGACATAGGTATACATTTTCGCGGACTATTATATATATAGATATATTATTACAAGAGAGGAATTCGTTAGCACCCGAACAAAAGGAGACACGAAGCACATGACGTGAGGCGGAAAAGACAGAAGGGAGAAGCGAGGGCGAGATGGAGAAGGAAAGAGAGGAGCAAATAACCCTAATTTGGTCGTCAGAGGGCTGCTTTCAGAAAGTCATTATCAAACGACCCATGCATGCCCGTTATAATTACGCGGGAGTTCTACAACCGCATATTAATCTCAGTTTAAAATAAAAAAACGTGATCGCTTCCCAGTTAAAAGAGCGCATGCTACATCCCTCTAATTTATTGAATAAAATTTGCTGCTGACCCTAGAAAATATACATGGTTTTGGACACAAAGCGAGGGAGAGACGATGTGCCTTAACAATGTCGAGTCAGTGGTTTTAAGATTTTTTTTATAAGGTTTTTTATTTCTTACATTGAATGCATACTCAAGTAGGGTGTTGAATACTTTTTTTAAAGTTAATGCTGCACAGTGTGACGAACAATGGAAATTGGCTAATCAGAATCGCATCATTCAAGATTGAATTTCAGATAGTGACGTTGCATTGCATTGATCATAAACATCAATCTATTATCTCGGAGGTGGGTTTGATAATTAATCAATATAGTCTCACATTTGTTATTTAATTACCTTTATCTATCATCAACATCCTCTCGTGCTGCAAAAATATTATTTTCTATAAAGTAGAATGGGTAAAAGAAGCTTACTCATATATTATAATTAGGAATTCTCAATATTTTTTAAATTGGCAACATTTGTTTGGAATATTTAATATTATAAGTTTCAAAAACAAACATCTTCAGCTTTGTAACTTGAAGTTTTTGAAATTATTTAGATCAGGAAATATTGTTACAAACTGGGAAATACCCGAGAATTTTGT
Organism: Belonocnema kinseyi; assembly: GCF_010883055.1. Lineage (NCBI taxonomy): Eukaryota > Metazoa > Arthropoda > Insecta > Hymenoptera > Cynipidae > Belonocnema > Belonocnema kinseyi. Next base: position 102,213,758 of record NC_046664.1, on the reverse strand, counting down.
CTTAAATTTTAATGGCTATTGTCAGTAAGCCTTAAATATTGTTCTTGTGGTATTAAAGAGGAGTAATATGGTACACTTTGCGATTAAATCAGGAAGGTTGTGAGTAGTGTATATTTTTTATTTAGTGTAAGGATTCGTAATAAGTGGTTGCGAACGAGTTGTGAATCGTGCTTTTCAAGTGGCTTTTTCGTCCTTATCTCGGAGTGCCATTACTGCCACAATGCAGTACGTAACAACGCCTCATCGTGTCCTCGCACGCGGGGTATGTTTGGTTTGCTATGTTGGCATGGAGCCAGCACTGCCGCCTGGATTACTAATCATTTCCCGGGCCCAAGGAACGAGCTAATTGATTAAAGTCACGATCCTGACCCTGCCGGTAATATCGGCAATCTCGAGCGAGCGGCTCGCCCGCTTTGGTCCTTTACGTATAGGTCTATAGGTATCTATTTTTTCCCTTACCTGACTCTCCTTTTGCTTTCTTCCTATTGTTGCCGGGGGAAAACAATGTCTAATTTTAGTTAATATGGCCGTAATAGCCGTTGTTGCCGCTCGATGACGGATTCGACGGAGATAAATGAAATCCTTCGAAGTAATCTTTATAACTTTTATAACCGCTGCTAAGAATCGCTGGGGTTTGAGTGGATACGATTACGTTCATCGTCACACCGAAGAAACTTTTCAATCGATCTTTTCCCGAATATTCATTCAAACTACAATCCTTCAACCTTTAAATGAATGTGCATACATTTCTGCGTGCGGAATTATTCTTTCGATTGCTATTGTGTTTAAGAGTGGGTGACTTTTTGTTCTTTCAAAACAAAAAAAAGTTAATCTGAGAGTTTAATTCTTGCAAAATTTCCGAAACATCTGAACAGTTCATTAATGAAAATTTTTGTGAAACGTATTAAACCCAGAATGGCCTGAAAATAAAGGTCAATAGCTGAAGAGGATGTATCTCATTCTTGATGATCCGCAGGAGTTCACTTATAAGGCAGATCCCGTTCGAAGGCTGTTATTCCCAATATGCTATAGACATAGAGTATAGACGTTCTATGAATTCCAGCATTCTGTTGCCGTTAATGATAGCAAATCAATCGTCTCATAGTGAAACGACAGCTCTATTAAACAACGACAACGTAAAATATTTACGTGACTTTCATAAGATTGCAGCTGTAACTATGAATAAGGGGCCATTCATATACCGCGTGGATACTTTAGGGGGGAGGGGGCTATGGCAAAATTCCACGCTTGTTCAGGGGGGGGGGGCTAGAATCCACTTGGACACATATTTCCCTAAATCTGTGGAAAATTTACTAAAATAAGACAAGGTATACTCTAGATATACTCCAACTTTTATATTGTGCTCGCGCAGAATATAATTTTTATTTTTATTTTTATTTCAGTTTTTTTCACGACTTTTTCTCTGAAATTCAAACCATGTCTAAGCTCACGTTTCTACACTAATTCGAATTTTTTCAGCCAATTCATCGCTCCTTTTGGACTTCTTATAATCCGGGAGCTCGCGACAATTCTATGGACGTAATTTTATTACTCACTAAAATTTCAGATTCTTTTGTTTTCATAGTCAAAAGTTCGATATTCGTTGACTGACTAACAGCTGTTGGTGTAATTTGCAACAATTTATCGTTAAACTCGTCAAAAATTCGAGTGAAAAACGTCATTTTCGTACTCTTGAAAACCACGGGGAATGATTGTTTGGATGCTAAAAACTAACAATAAGTTTGACTGACAGCTCCTGAGTGCTACCAAAGTTAACTGGCAAACTGTCAAAAATTTCAAAAATTCAAGTGAAAAAACGTCATTTTAGTACTCTTGAAACCCACGGAGAATGATTGTTTGCATGCTAAAAACTAACAATAAGTTTGACTGGCAGCTCCTGAGTGGTGCCAAAGTTAACTGGGAAACTGTCAAACATGTCAAAAATTCGAGTGAAAAAACGTCAAATTAGTACTCTTGAAACCCATTGGGGATGATTTTTTAAGTGCAAACAACTACCAAGAAGTTTGACCGGCAGCTTCTCGGTGGTGCCAAAGTTGACTGGCAGGCTGTCAAATATGCCAAAAATTCGAGTGAAAAAATGTCATTTAATACTCTTCAAACACTCAGGAGCTGCCAGTCAAATTTCTTGGTATTTGTTTGCACCTAAAAAATCATCCCCAATGGGTTTCAAGAGTACTAAAATTACGTTTTTTCACTCGAATTTTCGACATGTTTCACAGGCTGCTAGTTAACTTTGGCACCACTAAGGAGCTGCCAGTCAAACTTATTGTTAGTTTTTAGCATCAAAACAATCAATCCCCGTGAGTTTGAAGAGTACTAAAATGACATTTTTTCACTCGAATTTTCGACCAGTATAACGATAAATTATTGCAAATGCGCCAAAAGCTGTTAGCCAGTCAACGAGTTTCGAACTGTTGACATATGAAACCAAAAGAATCTGAATTTTTAGTGAGTACTCATATGACGTCCATGGAGTTGTCGCGAGCTCCCGGACATTTTGAAGCCTAATAATATCTATATTTTCATAAAATACGTCCACGTGGACACAGTACCGGGGGGGGGGGGGCATTTGTCCAAATTGCACGGCTGTCAACGAGGAGGGGGGGTCAAAAAGTGTTGAAAAATTGTCCACGTGTTATATGGATGGCCCCTAAGAAGAGATCTCACCTGTTTTTTAGATTCAGAGGTCTCGTTTACCGAAGTAGTCTTATGCTAACAAGATTATTGTTTTTTCTACCTATACCTGATTAAGATTTTCAAATCATATTGAGAATATAAGTTGTTTATTTCTATTTCTTTTAAAGTGTCCGTGATTTAATTATTCAAAAATGTTGAAGTTTCATTAATTTACATAAATATTTTCATAAATAATATTTGTATTATTTAGTCACAGTCGGAAATTAAGGCAAAAAAGTTTAATTCTTTTACTCATAGAGGAAAGATTTGGTACGAGGTGCTCGCGAAGCAAACGATATTTATTTATATAATCTGTGTCCGAACATTAAAGTACAAAGTAGCCCATTACCATCATAAAACTGGGAGGCCAAGAGAGTCTGACATCAGTGGAGGATTGCGATGGTATAGACTATATTAGTTCAACTAATATGCATATTCAACTGTGCAAGCAACACTGGAAATTTAAAAGTGTTTTTATTTCTTTCTCTCTTCCAAACAAATTGCTCCTCTTGTGTAACAGTTTTCAATCCCGCTAACTTATTCACTATCAGAATGTTGTTCGAGCGTAGTGTGCATCTTACCACAACTTGCAATCAGTATAATTCCAGATTTCAAAAAATTGGCTAAACGTTTTAAGTGTTTTCATCAGAAATACATAAGAAGTGACTTTAAGATTAGTCGTTAACACGAGGATATTAGTTTTGCATTTAATTAATTCAGCACATATTTGTTAAATTATTTCAAGTTATTAAATAATTACTGTATTTGTATTAATTCTCATTATTGAATTCCACTCATTATTACACATAAGTGCACTTTGTATGGAAAATATTGTGGAGTAGTGACTTCAATATTTCAGGGAGTTGTTTGTCAGTTATTGGGATCAAAATAAGATCGGTTGGAGTAACTTAAACCGTTGACCTGCGGACCTCATCTGATCATCGGATTCGAGCTCCTGTATACAATCAGAATGTGAAAGTTTAGGAGAAAAGCGTTCAACGTAGTACTACTTAGTCCTATAAACTTACACTCTTGAGCTTAGGTTATACTGGGTGCTTAAAGCAAATACAAATATTTTTTCAATTCAGCGTAAGTGATTTTCTTCTTTACCTTTAAAATACATTCTTTTGTTATTTACTGCTGTGATGTACAATTAATTAAATTAAATGTACAATTAATCGATTGCCGCGATATAGCAAGTTGAAAACATTTAACAAAAATATAGTTAATGAAAATCAATCCAAAAACATAACATTTTTTTACATTCCATTTCATTACCCAAAAGAGAAATGATGAAACTTTTCTGTAAAAATAAAGATCAGGGTAGCCTCTGAATTGAGAAAATATAGGAAATGACTATGAATTTTTCTGTGACAGGAAAGAAGGGAAAAATAGTCTAATATTCTTTTAGGTGAACAGAATTTTCAAAGTTTTTAATAAAAAAACGTGCATTCTTGGCCTTCTAAGACACATAGAATGAAAAATGTATACTTCTTTGCATTTTGACAGCAAGAGGGAAACCTAAGAATCTTTACAGGTGTAGTTATGTTAATTGCGTAAAAAATGGAGAGTGAAAACTCAAATCCTATTCTCGCGACCCTTTATTAAATAAAAAAATGCATAAATTTTTTAAAATTATTGTTCTTACATTCTTTAAGTAAGAAAAATGTCATACAATCAAATTTAGTTCACAAGATTATTGATAATAAGTTTAAGGGAATGATAAAAAGGACTATATTAACTGTTACACATCAAAAACTATATTTCTTTATGATAGGGATATATTTTTGATGACTGGATATATTTTTCTTAAATTGAAACTGCAAAAGTAACCAAATTTTTCCCATGCTATCGATTATAAGCAAACTTGAAAATATGATTGTTGTGATGTTTCGAAGATGTGAGCTTATTTCAAAGACACTCTGTAGGTACGAACGGTTACCTACGATTATTAAGACTAGATAACATTCATGTCCCGTTCCGATGTACTTCGGCTTATAAGTACAGACGCCTACATGAGCACACTTTCGCGTACTTCAGTGTTCGTTGCCATTTCATCGCGCCACGGATCTACCATTCGAGCGAGAAGAGACTTTCCTGGCAATTTCTCTATGTTCGTGACCAGTACAAGGACAAACGGAGAGTACCGTATCGTTCTAAGTTTCTACTAACAAATTCTTGTACATTTCGAACATCCAACAATTGCTATTAAAAGAACGTTCACTGTAACGTTTACTGCTAACTATAAACGCTACATTACTATTTATTCTAATAAAGTTTATACAAATATATTTTACCATTTTGAAAAATACTCCTATTCTGTACCAGAAAAATTTTTTGTCAGAAGAAAAGTTCACTTCATTAGGCTAACATAATTTTTGGTGATCTACATTTTTAAAAGTATGTGATTTACTCACTTGCAACTAGAGAAATTAATTATATGATTAGTACGCGCAAGCTATAACGTAATTTACTTTAGTATACTAAGGTAAAAAATATTCTAGGTAGTTACAGATGGAATTACATCCTATAGTTTCCCTTGTTTACAGTAAATACTATAAAATAATTTTGCCACAGTGTTTATTATGTCAACGATAGTCGTCGACACGAGTTTCTACAGCAAACCTGCTCGCCAGTTTATCAATCACTTCGCGGAACGTAGCACGCGTGTCCAGAAAATTGATCGACTGTCTACGTAATTATTTTTCAAATTTGCATAAGCACTATATCATTGCGGAACTCACAGACTCGAAATAAACTCCCCAGAACCAATTCTCGATTTTTCCCGTTATGTACGTTTTTCTTCTTTATATCGAGTATTTGGGTATTTTTTCTTTAACGAATTCAATGCGCGTTCGGTAACATGACTCACTGTCAGCTTCATGCTTTAGAATCTAGAATTCTGGAGTATGAGATGAAAAAAATTGTAAACGCGAATTGCATGTAGGAACATTGATACTGATATGCATACAAACTCGCGTTGCAAAAGCGTCTGTACTTGACGAATAAATGGGCACTACCGACTTCCCTTCTTGAGTTCTTGGACTGGTTTACAGCAAAGCAGGTGGGAAACGGCTGTTGCTAGTTGCATCGCGCTTACAATAATTATTACACTTTTATCCATTCCAATCCAGTGTTGGAGCACTCGAGTTATAGCACGTTCACTGTGATCCTGCTCTGGGCAGCAAGTGACGATTAGGCCTTTCGAATTCGAGGGAGGAATGTATGACTTCATTTTCTCACTGCGGGAAACAAGCATATACAACATGCTTCACTATATATCCTTATACTGATCACGATTGTCGCTCGCGAGAGAAAGTGAGTGAAAGACCATCTTATCATCACATTTCAGTAAATCTCATGTTTTACATTAAACATCGCGCTTACGTTGTGCGTACCGTTCAGAAATAATAATTACTAATAAACACGAAATTTTAGATATTTACCATTAACACTGAGTTGAAAAAGATTATATTTACGGCGAAATTATTCCAGTACACGCTAAAGGATACACATGTTGAAGTTTTAAGCAAATTCTAATTTGTAATTTTAGAATCTTCCCTTTGAATTAAGCATCGTTCAATTTTGATTGGTTCAAATTGAACATGGTGGACTAATTTATACTGTGAATTGGTTTGATTCACTTTCAATCAATCGATAAGATTTTTTTTTAAACAAGAGACAAATTTAGTATTACTATATTTCTAATCTATAACTCATAGTGGCTATCCGTTTATAGTAAAATCTTAAGGGAGCAGAGAATAAAAAATCGTGATCCGTTCAGGTCTAAATGTCTGGAATCCCAAGGTCTTAAACGCCCGATACCTACAGAAACTGAATTACAGATCGTTGAGATTAGCACTTAGGGTAGGCTCGAGTTACAAAGGATAACGCGAAGAAAATGTTTGTCACATGATCAAAAAGTTGTCACTGATGAAAGGATACTGATACCCTAACCGGGACTTAGTATACATGAGCGCGAAAAAGAAAAAAAAAACGGTCGTTTCGACAAATAAAATGACACGGTAATTTTATGAAAGTGCATTCACAAACAAACTGTCTCACATGTATGTAGGTAGGTATGTATACATGTATGTATGCATTGATGTATGTGTGGATGTATGTATGTATGTATGCATCTATGCATGCATGTATGTATGCATGTATGTATGCATATATGTATGAATGTATGTATATACGACATACGTAATATATATATTACTACAATTATATATGTACGTGGAATACATGGAGGCTAAATAATTACGATCGCTACGAACGCATGTAAACGCGTTCTCATGTGAATCGTGGCCTGCTATCAAGTCGGATCTAACGAAACACCGTTTGGCACACAGAAGTGCCTATTTAACCTCCTTAACCCCCTTTCTCACCTCAAACGTATTATTCTGCTATTTCGTCGTACCGATTTGAGTTTTACCTCCTTTTTTAAGTGATTAATTTTATCGTTAGAGGAACTTCACGGAATCATTAAAATGTACATTAAGTTAGAACTAATTGTAACTCAGAATAGGGGGAAGCTGGAAAGCTTGTAACTCTGAACCACTTCTGTATCGGTTAATCATTAATGTATCAGTAGCCTCAGCAACATTTCCTTATTTTATTAGTCAGGTTTTCACCATAGGAATTTTCAATCATGTGTTTCTTTGAAGATATATCGAGGTGATCAATCATAAGATTCCATATTCTTCTCTTAATTCAGGACTTTCGACAACTTGTTCAAAATCATGTAACTGGACTGTGAGGCGTTTATAGCATTGCTGCTTTTTAATCCACAGCTAGGTTATGGGCCCAAGCTACTTCTATCGAGGCCTTATAACTAATAATGTGAAAATGAACATTATTCTACACTAAGGAGGATATAAAAGGCATAAGAAGACCAGGGTTGTCAGGATATAATTGAAAAATAAAAATTGTTTTTCATAATCGGAAATGCAGAGCCTTGACCGTCGGAATGCAAGGATTTTTAAAAGACTTGGTCGACTCCCACGTTCTCCAAGCGTGTATACATGCGGGCACGTGGAGAGATGATGAGTACTCGTAAGTTTATACTTGCCGGTATTCCAAAGAGCCATGATGCCTACTTAACTACCAGTGCGTGGTGAAGAGCGGCTGGGGAGTTTGGTAACCGGGGATGAATCGCCGTGGTGAAGAACGAAAGCAGATATTAATAACGCCGCGCGTATGATTGTTGCGTGGTCCCACCTCTTTCTCCTTTACCGGCTCAACCTCCTCCTTCTTAGCCTTCCTCAACTTTAATGCGGCTCGCATAGCGTGGCGTAGCATGTGAGAGGGGCCTCGCCGCGAGCGGACACCGTGGGAATCTTAGGCGGGCCCAGCGCAGGCCCTGTTCTGGACGCGTGTAACCTTGTAACCTTCTCCGACCTCTCACTTTTCTCTCTCTCTTGCTCCTTCTCCATCTTTCGCTCACTCTCTTCTTCCTCTTCACCTTCCCCTTTCTCGCCTTACTTCTTCCTTTTGCCCAACTTCCCTACTTTCCTATTTCTTTTCTTCTACCTTTTTTCTTACTCCTTCTTTATTCTCACTTTCTTCCTTTAATCTCACTCCTTTCTTCTGTCAAAGAAGCAAGAAGAATCTCCTGAGATCTGCTTACAATTTCGTCACACGAGTCATCCAATCGAGCGTTTTTTGTTTATTCATGAACATTTTTGTGCGAAAACAAAGAGTGTGCATTTGGGAATTACAATATTATTTTTATGTGTCTATACGTGAGTGTAAAGTTTACATTTCTCTTTAGTAAACGGTCGTTGAGTTTTGAAGTTTTAGAATTTAGATGAAGGTCTGCAAGGAATGCTCGCTTCAGTGAAGAATTAAATATACTTGTTAGTAAGATCTTGAGATGAAGAACTAATATCCATGAGGTATATGAGGTAATATAGACACCTTACGTAATTTTATCCCTTCGTTTCTAAAAAACTGAAATCTTGAAACATTTAGTCCTAATAAAACGAATCTTCAACCTATGCAATCTCCTAATAAAAAAATCTCATCATAAAATTAAAAAGTCAACAATCTCTTATCGCGAAAATAAAAGTTGGCGAATTTCTCCGAGAATCGTGACCGCTCAATCAGAAAGTGGTACCAGGAACAAGTAGAGCCTCGGAGCCTCAGTCTCCCGCTTTTTCTTACGTGATAGCGTCGAATCAAGAGGCACGTAATAGCGTTCCGTTCTCCATTTCGTTCCCCGGCCCAACCGGGAGCTTCGCTCACCGGAGTCGGTAACCTTCTATCCGGCGAAATTATCATAATGGCTTGAAACAGAAGCATGGCCCAGAGCGATCCCAACTCTGGTGAAAACGGCCACAGAGCATCCTCACCTTCTTCCGCGATACAAGTTGCAGATGTAAGTTCAAACTCGGAGCCAGAGCTCTCCTGTGACGGTCCGTAGCCTGATGGTCCCTACAGTATACCTGTATGTAGTGCATGTTTTATATTCCTTAACACAAATCTTATTATATATGAGTATTATGCACATAGACATACTCGCACGGTAATTACGTGACGTATTAATACCAGTTATTCCCCGGTGACTGGTTCTCCGACCGTCTCGATCCGCAGGTGTATTCAGGTTCTCTAACGCCTTCGCGTCGGGATCTTCGTTGCCTTTATTGCCGAGTAACCCTTTGGGAAATTTATTTTAATTTGTAGAACCTATTTCGATTCCGGAAGCAGGATTTTATGTTATAAAATTTTATGCTGCACATTGCATCTATTTTCAGCATATGATTACCCTTCTTGCTTATTTTTCAAGTCTATAGGTAGTAAAATACTTAAATATAATATTAGGGTGAGTCAAAAAAAACAACAGTTTGAAAATGAAAAATAACATATCTCGAAAAGTAGCCCATTGTGCTCCTGATATAGTATATTATGCACCAATTTTAGTACGAGTCGAAAGCGCTAGCCGGAGATCACGAGTACTGAAGAAATGCAGGAGTCGTAAAAAGGCCCCTCTGCCTTGGTGCATACAAAGGTAACAGAAGTAAAATTTCTGGTCATGTGAAGGAATTTTGAAAATTTATTTTTATAATAATATGAATACGAAATTTGAGAGTATCCAAAGACGTCCAAAATTTCCGGAAATTTTATGGAATTAATGGTAATTTGTGGTACTTCATAGGTAATTTATGGTAAATTATTATTTCGAGGTGGTTCAATCTGTTCAAAAATCTATCAACACGATTATCTGAGCGCTTGATCATTTTAATTATTCACTTCTGACAATTTCATTACTCACTCAGACAAGTATTTTTAAATTCGACATAAATATGAAAACAAGTTTTTCATTCATTTGAGATCTTTGTAATAGCGAAAACTCGCTAGAAAAAATTTCAGGATCAAATTTTTTTCAAACATATTTTGCTAAAGTTCAAAGACAAGAAAATCGCCTCTCGAATTATTATATTAATCGATTCTAAATTCCCAATGCCTTTCTTTTCCATATAGTTCTGTTTATGGTTTCTTAAATTTAATTTTTTTCGATTTACTCAATTGCCTATTAGATATTCAATACCCTATCAGACATTTAATTCAAATCATCCCACCTGTTGTCTCGAACTTGAATAATTTGTATATTAAATCGATTAAACTCAACAATTATTTCTTCTGAATTAAATCTGCCTGAAGTATAAATTTGTCTCTTTTATTTATGAATGATGCTGTAGGACCTCTAGAGTTTGAAATCACGAAATAAGGCGCCTCGAGTCGCAATCACGACCGTTAATAGGTTGTACGATTAACTTGAACCGATCCGAGAATTCGCACAGGCGAGAGGAAACGAATGTATCGAGTGGAGAAATGATCCTGACCATGAATTCCTGCTTCTTTGATACGACTTGCGGTTTCAGGAGGCTCGGGAATCGTAAAATATGTCGGTATATATGATTTCAGGTTCTTCCAACCTTACACAGGAAATTTCATAATAAACAATACACAATGAAAGTATAGTAATTTTGAGGCTTAGTCTCCATATTAAAAAAGCTGTACATTGTTGTATAATCATCTTTGCTTTTCTTTTCATGGTTTGCCTGCAGAAATGTAGTCTCCTTCGCTTACACAATTGCTAGTTGCATTTCTTGATTGTATCGTCAAATTATAGAGCTCTTATAAAAAATGGTTATAGTGAGTAAGTGATTCTTTACATTTCAATTGTACATTACAGTCTTTGTACGATCAAACATCCTTTAGCTTCTTTATCATTTAATGTATTGAATTAATCGCACTGAAGATTATACATTATTTGATCGTAGTTCACCCCAAGAATGCTCCGTCTCAGAATGGTGTGTTTCTACTTGTAGGAAGGTGAAGTCGGTATAGATCGAGTCAGCAGACATGAGAGGTGATTCAGGCTCACGACAAGCTGCCTGAGGCAGTCCTTCGTCCTGTTAGGAGCTCCTCCTCTTGGAACACTTCGTGTTATATTGCACGTTTTTATTTATAAATACATGACGTCACGAGCACTCATTTGAGCGCATTTCCTGTTCCAATGCTGTTTTTAAATATAACAGCGTGAAAAAAATCGTTGCATGAAACGTTCTATTATACGTTTCTGTTAATTGAATACTTCTGGTTTATCTTTTTGTAAATATAGATGATGAAAAATCCGAACAGCATAAAACCATATCTTCACTTTCTAATTTCACAAAAAATCTCCAGTAGCATGCACGTCTTGTCAAAGGACTGGACAATCACACATCAATTCTGCCGTCGAAACTAAAAAGATAAATAAGTGACATTTTTATGAAAAATGAGTTTTTGGTATCGTTGGATTCGTAAGAGAAAGCTGCATCTGTGTTAATAAAATCTATTAATTATTAATATTTATTGCAAAAAACGATTGTTTATAAATGAGAAAAGTCGAAAAAGTTGAAAAATACAATATAAAAAGATACACAAAGCACTTTGCGTGTCCTAAAAGTTGTAGAAGGAAGGCAATACGTCATCAGCATACAAATGAAAAAGAACCTAAAGAACTTTGTGTCTTTTTTGCGTTTGTAAAAGTGACCCGAGTGCGACGCAAATAGACAAACGAAGAGAATCGCTTGCCCTTCGTATCTTTTAGCCTTGTAAATTAGCTCAGACTCTGATCGGAAATCTACGGGAAATAAGTCCCGGCTAAATTCAGCTATACACTAGCGGCGATCGTTCGGGTAAGTTCGGAACAGCCACTAAATACACAGTGTCCTTTACGTATGTTTTAATGTTGTATTTTGAGGCTGCGCTCGAGCTCTTCAACAAAGGCATCGTCCACAAGGGACTTTGTGTTTTTTTGGTTTGTATTTTTGACATTCTGCGACTATTTAAACATCGCAAGTCCATTTTCCAATAGAAATTGTTTAAAAAATCAATTTTTTATTGCAAAATATGAAAAACCACATTATTTTTACCCAAATAATGTATCTTAATTATCCAGAATTGTATTCGAAATTAAAATTCTTTGGGCAAGAAGTTTTTCTCGATTTTCTCAGTTAGAGTCAGATTGGACTTATGTATCTTTTTAGTTTGTACGGCAGAATTCTAATAGTACTAAAATTATTCTTTGTGGCGTGCTGTGAAACAAATCTTTCGATATCTTCTTATTTTTAGCTCACAAAATACGAATTTTCTATAACAATAGACAGTTATGCATCAGGTAATGCTATCAGACAGATTGGACGATATCCCGATAGTCTTCAACCTTTATATTTTCGGTCCTTATAAAAAAGTTAAAGAGCTTCTTGCTCTCCTAGTCGATTCTTCGTTTCTCCACAAAACATAACATACTGTAAAATGGGTGCAAACTCGCTTAATAGATCATTAAACCTATTGTCCTCAATGAAAGTGTGTAAAAACCTTGAGACACCCGGCAACTTCGTGAGAACGTTCGAGCTTCATGGCTAATAGCGCAAGTATAATGATTAAGAAAACAATAAGAATACGATTGTGTAATCGTCTACTAGAAGTAAATCACTCTTCAACCTTTCTTTACAACATTACTTTATCACTGATGAGAAATTATTTTTTTGATGAATTTAAAAATCCAGATGTTAATTTAGCCTTATGGACTAACTCCACTAATCTTGTGACTTCAATTATTTGGAGATTTTGCGAACTGACAAAACAGGGTTTCTCTTGTACAATAGATTCGATGATAACAGTTATTATTCATAAAAGTAGTGCACCAGAATTCTAGAATGTGCTAATGAAATAACGAAACAAATAATTCTTTTAAAAAACGTTGTAGCCTGCACTTATTCTCTGAGCATGAAGATATATCCGTCTAACATGTCAGGCAGTTAAATTAACTCGTTACTTTTAAAACACACGCCTGATGCAATTAACATCTAACTTATCAGCATTTGGATTATCTTGGAAAATCAAAATTATTTGGTATTTTTCATAATAAAATATTTTCCTGGTTAGTAAGATTTTGTAATTTATATTTTTTAACTTTATACGATCAATAAACACCCACGTGTGACGCGAATTGTGCACTTGCTGTGGACAATAATGATGGGAAGAGAGACAAGTCTCCTGGGAAAGATCATAACTCTTCCTTGATGCCTCCTTACACGCTTGGAATTACCAGTTTTAATTTTGTATCAAGAGCAAACACTCGAAAATTTTAACTTTAAATGGATAACTTTGCGAGAATCTACTTATTGTATGTACGTATCCTAATGTGACCATAGAGATATTATGCTGCACAAGAAGGACTCAAGGATGCCGGGTAAATATGTGCGAAAGTGGACCATCGACATCGAGTCCATTGAGTTGAAGTCGTTGGTTAGCAGGTGCACGATTTCAGTGCTGCTTATCCTAGAGCAAAGATCAAGTGATAGATGAGAGGTAAAGATTTGTTAACTAAAATGCACCATGGCCTGATGACCCACTAATCTAGGTCCTGAACGTAGGAAAAATTGTAGGTGGATTTCGCGTGATCAAACGTCGAACCCCTCTTTCTCTTCATATTTTTTCTCGCACCTATCATCCTTTGCAGATCTTGTCACCATCCATGGACAATTGCAAAGTAAAGCTAAGTTATCATTTAGGGATTTTAATAGATTAAATCATTAACGAGAAAAATTGATCCTGTAATATCATCTGGCATGAACAGTTATCTACTTTCCTTATTTATTCAATCTTAATTAGCTCGATTTGTTATCGAAGAATACCTCTCATAAACAATTATTATGGTCCGGCTTTCCAAAATATTCTAAGAACATCATGCGTTTTGCTGAATCAGATACTTATACTACCAAATAATTTCCTCTATTAATTAGCATTTCAGTGAAATACTTATTCCAGAAAAAAATGAATGACCAATTATTTTCCCTCAAAAACATGAAGTAGAACAAGACGTTTTTAGATTGGAGAGGACAATTTATCATTTGACTACATTTTTGCCCCTTGAATGCTTTTCCTCTTGTCTCAATGTCCAGGTAGAATCGACAATTATATTAATTATATTATCTCACCGTTATTTTACACTCACATACCGCGCGCTTAACATTCGTTTAGAGACTTACAATGTTGTTCTTTTTTATGTGAAATTCATCCACTTGGTTCTACCGTCAAGAAGAAGAAACATTCTTATAGTGCCGGCAAAGAGGAGACGAGGATAGTTTAAGTTATGCAAATTTGCGATAACTGTTCATTGGCCGGGAAAATTAAGCGTGGACACAACGAGCAAAATAAATTGCCGCCTTCCGTGACATAATACGCGGATGAATATAGCGGCGAATTCCATTTCCACGCATTTATGTGTTTTTTAATGTGTGTGTACACATAGGCGTGAATGAAATTCTATGCAATTTAATATTGGAAAAGATTATATTTAATATCAATTCAACTCTCTAGAGATATAATTATTCAATTGTAAAAAACTTATTTTCTTTATTTTCTTTTTCTAGAACTGAACAAAAAATTATTTAATTACATATTTTGTAGAGCTTTGATAAATGCATAGCTAGAAGTATCGTAAATTTCTATCAATAATTCGCTCACGAAATTTAAGAAACGTCGTTATACTACAACAATTTTTGAAGCGAAAAATTAACTCTACCGTATAAATTGCAGAGATTTTTGGTTCCAAAGGTATGTGCAACAAAAATAAACCTTTCTTGATAAAAAGGAACCCTAAATGATAAATGGTTTCTGAACAAACTCAGCGTGTGAATTAAAACGGTTCTAATAGATCCGCGCTTTTCGGCGCATGCGTATTTGAAAACGACGGCACCCGCCAATTACTATCTATCGGATGTTAACGAACTAAAAAGGAAACCTTAAAAAGAGTTCTATTCAGTGTTCTAACATTACCTCATACTCAATCGGTAACGCCGATATCTATGAGACTCTATCACCTGGTGGAGTGGAAAGCATTGTTTGAATAGGGATTTGACTAAAATTAATTTTTTTAGACGAAAGTAGGGAAAAAATTGTAATATTGCTTTACTTTTTTTAGATACAAAAGCCATTTCTATAATTATTGATGGCAATTTGGAAAGTGTGCATTTGGCAATGCATTAGGAAAAATTATAATTTGCAATGATTGAGGTTATAACCTTAATTACTTGCAAGCTTTTTTAAGCGTTAAATTGATTACGTAATTAATAACTATGCGTTCGATTAATTAATAAACGAATTTAACGACAGTAATTTCAAGACTCAAGAATAATCGCATGACGTCTTTGAAAACAGTTTATGCTTCAATCACTAGCGCACTACCAAAATTCCAAAACTCACACCACCAACAGTCACAGCAATGCAACCTAACCTCAATCACGGCACATTATTTTTCTTGATTGATTGTAAAATCGCACACTTTCAAAATTGCCAATAATAACGAGAGAAACGGCTTTTCTATCTGAAAAGCAAAACGATATCCCTATTGTTCCCTTGATTTCGTCTGAAAAAATTAATTTTAGTCAAACTCCTATGTAAACAATTCTTTGCACTTCACCAAGTGATAGTGCATTGTAGATATCGACGGTACCGGTCGAGTGTGAAGTAATGTTACAATACTCAATTGGAGTTCCAGCTCTAAAGGATACCAACTTTTACTGGAGCGACAACATAACCGAACTCCCAGTTTTCTCTGTGTAATTTGGATGCAAGCTTACAAATATATCTAAAATAAACTATATCACTGTTAAACTTTAGAATTTGCTGATGCAAGTTTTGAAGGAGATATACGACATTTTATGAAGAACGTCATATGAATCCCGGTCCATGCTGGACTCGTGCGACCGTCTTAATCATAGCAGCCGTCGTAAGGAACAAAAATCATTAGCATTTCAAATCGCGCTCCGCGGGTGTCTCGTCGATCAGGGCATATCTTACCTCATAATTCGTTTATCAGACATGAGCATATACCAAAAATCCAACCTGCTTGAGTATACATCGAGATACACGATTAATCGTCATTTTCGGGTGATTGTAATTATTATGAGTGATGTCTGGACGTGAGATTATAACTCGTAAGGCAGGCTTCATTGTGGCTTTTGCGTTGGGGACGAGTGCAAGGATACGAATGTACAATGCACATTTTATGAGCGAGAAAGCGATAGCTGCCATCTTTTGAAGTGTATGCTGGATCATCAATCTATGTCCTCAAGGAACAAAAACACGTGTGTTACAGTCTCAAGGTCTCCCAAGGATGTGAGACCCGCATCCTGTAGAATCCAATGAAATTTGGTACGGGACTCCCGAGAAAAAAAGCATAACTACCGAGACGAGTAGAAATGTCTTGAAAGCTTTTTGAATTCTTGATTTATTTTTATAGGGGATAAACGTGATATCATTCTATATTAATGTACCCAAGTAAAAAGCTCCCAATGGAATCCCATTTAGAATTGCAATTGCTAGAAAAGTCCCTCTTAATTTTGTTTAAAATATTTTCATATTTGCAAGTCGGAATTCTTGTATCAAAAAAGCCCGAATATAATCATGTAGTGGAAACATTTTTTTTCGAAATAAAGGACTCGAAATGTTCCAATTTAATTTTTTTTTTAAATTTTATGACTGCTTCCAGGATTTGTGTTTGAAAAAATTATTTCTGAAATAGGACTGAAGCATAAAAAAAGTTTAAAATATGTGCTTTTTGTTTTGAGCAATTTTTAATGTGCTTATATGATTGATTTTTTCTAAAATTATGTTGAAAAGGATGTGTTTTCACTTTTTTCATACCACAGTCTTGTTTTAGTAGAAAATATTTGGAATGTAAATTCTTTTAGCACTTCTAAAAAGTTTGAAAAAGGTTAAGGGCGTCTCTTCCACTAATTTAGTTCTATTTCAGCAGCAACTTTTTTAGGTAATCGCTATGATGAGCAATAGTTAAAATTTTCAAAAAAATAATAAATTTAAGTTTTCAAGTACTTTTGTCCCTTTTTGGACTTGGGAAAAATTCTAAGAATAGTTGGTACTTTAGTACTGATTTGCCTCATTCTAGATACTTTCGTGGGTTTATTAGGGATCTTAGTGAAATTCTATTAGTAGTTTTAAAATTTTTTTACTCGGTTAGATCCAACTTTCATATACAGCATCAAAGATAATATATTATTTAAGTATCTTATCTAAGGCACAAAGAAATATTTTTCAAACTCCTGTGACTAATTAATTAACTTTACAAAAAGTAGTACTTTTTCGAAGAATGCACATTGGCAAAGTATTCCAATTACGAGACTCCGATGCAGGCGCAGTAAATTTCTGAATTCTCTGTTAGCAGAGGGCTGAAGGATCGTAAATACGGAGATGCAAGTGCTCGGCGCACTCGACCATGACCGGCCGAACGAAAGCCCGAAGCGGCACGTCTTCTCGATTAAATGTCTCTCGATTAAATTTACAATATCCACAAACCAAGACTGTATATGCAAACTCAATAACTACCTTTCTGATAAGGAAGGTTTGATTAGTTCTTGAATAATCCTGAATTAACCAGGAAAAAATAGTGCTTTAAATTGCTAAATAAATATGGAGCTAATAAAAATTATTGGTGATGCATAAGAGAAGATTATAAAAAATTAAATGTCAATCAAGGTATTGTTTTGACTTCTTCTGTAAGAAAAAATATAAATACTATTAATAATACACTCGCAAAGAGTTACTGCTGGGCAGAAAATATTAATTTCAGTCCCATGAAAATTACTATTGAAGTATTTCTCTGTATTCCGGTTAATATAAACTTCGGAAGTGGTCTCCCGAGTGAAGGAGAATCCTGATGGAAATAAAGACTTAATTGTCAAGGCCAACCATACAGACATTTACTTTACTCGAATAACTTGTTGATCTTAATTCATGGTTTTGGATCCAGAAATTAATTCTTTCGATTAAAAATGTAATATTTTCTTGGGTGATTTGCAACCACTTCCTGTTTATGAAATCGCATTTGAACTTTCTCCCTAATTCTTTATATCCTGTCCCGTTGTGCTCTGCTCGACTCTGCTCGATGTCCCAATACCGCAGAGCGATTACACAATGACACGGAGACAACATGCGAAATAAGATAAACTTGTTCTGAGCATGCGGGTGAACATGTCTAGATGGAGAGATATCCGAATGATTCATTGGTTGGACGACATTTTCTATCTCCTGGATCGCAAGACCGACTTTTTCAGAATCAAATTCAGCGTAACGGATCCAACAGGCGTATTTATATGGTAAATCAGTTTCGCCAGGATGTTTCTGCTTATAACGGCGAGTTCGACATAGTCGCCATGTTACTACTGAACCGTAATTCTCCACTACACTTTTGCCGTACATGCAAATGGCAGATAGAACGATGCTCCGCGAGAGATAGCCTTTTCTAATGTCTCACCGTTAAACCACATTCTTGATTATATCGACCTAGTGCATAGCCTTTATAATAGACTCTTGGCAGAACAGAGAATAAATAGTTCAATAAGCTAATCTAGAGGAAATTCTCCCATAGCTGACAGCAACAAAAAACTCGCAGAATTTTCCTTATTTCCTACTGACTTGAAATAGGTATACAAGTTTCTCTCTGTGTAACGGAATTTATAAGAGTAATAGGTATCATGGTATCAAAATAATGTGGAATGCAATATATCTTAAGAATATTTCGATGGCGACGGAAATTAGCACAAGGAGATTTATTAGATGTCAAAAACCTATAAATCAGGCTTCTTTCATAGAATTTCTTAAATCGGTTTAAGAAGAAATTTCTTCGACTACTATTTTACGCAAAGAAATTCTAAATTTACTATGAAACCTTATTTTTATTATTACACGGAAAAAAATGGTTAGTTTCGACAAGAAGCTCCTTATTAGTAGAGTTGGTATAAGCTACGACAACTACTTCGATGGTAACAGTAACTAACCAGTTTTCTACGGCCGCCGTTAGCCCCCTATGAAGGTTATATTAGTAAGGATAGTAATTGTAGTCACAACAAATAAATCAGTTACATTTACCAGAAATTTATTTTCCAAGAAATAAAAGTAGTAGAGGTTACAAGTTTCGGCCCTTGGCGATATTGGCAGAACTGAATTCTGAGTAGTGCTGCCAACATTCGCATCGAAATGTTTCGTCATGTTTTCGATGATCGCCATTTTAATTTGAACCTTTACGTATAATGCGTAAACACGTGGAAAATATTGAAGAGCATCGTATAGATCCTTAGGGCGCCCTCAACGGCCTACGCTTAGGGCACCTTTTCACGGAGACCTGTTTTGAAATAATCGTGAAATTAATATTTTTCATTAGATTTATTTCTAGTCACTTTGTTGGTTTGGCCTCCGTGAAAAGGTACCCTAATTTGTATAAATACATCATCGTGACAATTCAAATTGACAGCGAGATGAATATAATTATATTAATAGTAAGAAAATATAAGATTGAATAGTAATATTATATAAGATTATATAATAGTACGGATTACTACTTTAAGTAGTAAGATCAACTAGTTTATTTGTAAAATAATTAATTTAATAGTAAGACTTAATAACAAAAGTAGTAACGCTTACTATTTAAAGTAGTAAACACAACTACCTGAAAGTAGTACCTACCATCGAGTAGTAAGGACATCTACTACCAATCTTGTGAATAAAAGTAGTAGCCTCAACCACTTTAATAGAAGCGGCATATATTACAAACTAAAATAGTTGGGCCTACTACTTTGTTCGTTGTCCCAACCAACTATTTTTTTCAGTGTAACACTATTAATAAAATAGCTTTTAATTACATAAGTGTCAGGTTCAAGATCCTCGCTTGTCACATTAAAACAGTCGTTTTATTTTCGTAAACGTTTTTAACATTTAATCTTCGCTTGTCTTAGACATTTTCCCAGCTTCACAGAATCACTTCATTGCGCACGTGTCGGATTTGAATCCCAGTGCTTCTGTCGGGGCATCATTATTTCCTTGGCGTTCATTAGGTGCTGCGATTTGTAATGTTGAACTAGCGCCAGGATGGAAAAATCGTACGTGTAAAGGCACGAAGGGACGAGGATTTCCAGCTGCAGAACGGCGCGGCGCACTCGGAGAAGCAAAATTAGCTTGATGCAGTTCCCGATAGCGTCGACCTCGGTGCATACGTTGAGGAGTAACGTGTACGGTATGCAGATTTAGTACCGTTACCGCTGTACTCACCACTACCGCGGATCCCTATGGTGGCTTACGAAAGTAGCAAAGGGTATATATTGTGTTAAGTCAAATCTACAAAATCTACAGGCACTTCTAATACGGTACTCCAATCCAAAGTCGAGAAAACAGTCTTTGCCAGAAAGGATGCCAGCCAGCCTGAAAACACGATGTACTTTAGCGCCTATCTAGTACCCACCTAACGAGTGATCTACGAGAAAATCCATGACAGAACCGATCGAGAAAACAGTCACGGTAATAGCGCCTTATTATCATCCCGCGTGTGGATCGGTACAGAAACTTTGTAGCAGTAACGTGTTTCCTAAGCTATTCTTTACTTTAATAGCAGTTATGGTCAGTCAATTTACGACATCAAAACTTCTTTAGACTCTCTATGACATTCGCGGTACGGCTTGTGGAGTTCAAGCTTGGAGTGTCAAAACTTATAGATGATCTGTTTGATCTTCTAGATACTCGTAGTACTAATACCAAAAGCGCCAACTATAATTTGGTCTCCATAGTCAACCAGACCCTAATTTCTTAGTCTTTTCAATTATACACTGGCGTTTTAGACTCACTATCAGGATAACCAAATCGACACACTAGGATTGTCAATTTTCGTCTTTCGTCTCTCTTACTCTCTGCTTTGATAGTAAAGCTAATGCTCCTAGGATAATCTAGTTTACGCTCCCGGATTATAAACTTAACACTCTGGGATAGTGAAGCTAACCATCAAACTTTGACTCTCCACGTATGGTGCGGTACACCATATAGGGGGCTGTCCCATAGTTAAAACTAAATGAAGTCAGAAAATATAGTCATAATAATTTGTACTGTTTCTGTTATTTTTAATTAATTTAATAAAAACTGAACAGTTTCATTTAAGATTCCTTTCATATTTTTGTTTTTGCGATTATAATTATAACAAATTATAAAACAAATTTATTTATTTCTTTAAATTCTGACGTGGTCTATAAAAGATCGAACAAACTGATTTAAATCATTTTTATTATCAAGAAAGAAGTATTAAAAAAAATGTAATCTAATCTGGCAATTTTTATGAAATGAACTATAAAAATTGTCCTGAAAACAATAGAACATATTATGAAATAAAAATATAATTTATTATTTAAAATAAAATAATTTTAAATTATTTTCTGTTTCGAAATTATTTACAGTTATCGATGAGCTTTTTTCCTTATTTTATAAATTAATTCAAAGATCGTTCTTGTGTGGATACAATGAAATTTGTTTACTCATCTGGTTAAAACTGACCTAAAAGGGTACACATTATTGTAAATATTGTTCATGTGTTTTACAAAGAATTTAAAAAAAAGAGAACATGAAATAAAAATGTAATAACTTTTCGAAAGAAATCGTTTCACTTTAAGTATCTGAGTCTTTTTTCTTTTTGAATGCGTTTTAAATTTTTTATATTACATATATTTTGCTAATTAGAATAAGTAAAAAATTATTAATTTAGTGCAATTAAAATAAATAAATAAATGATTATTATTATATTAATGTACTGATACAGAATTTACCATAAAACATAGCCACAACATTAAGTGTAATTTATCTGTGGTCTAACAAATTTTCTGACCACACTCTGACAGATGACCCTATAAGACGAACAATCTAAGAAAGATTCGTATTTCATCCTCTTGAGACCCAGACAATTGCAAGTTCTTTCTGAAGGATCAAGGTCTAATGGAAGTTTTCTGCAAATACTAACTTTTAAGATGATATTTCGTATTTGTTAAGAATCTTGAACAGATTCTTTCTGCTTTTTGATTTTAAAATATGGAATAATATTAAAGTATTCCGGTCAGTGAAATTGACACACGAATCGCACGAACTATCAACGATGAAAAGATCGTCGAAAATAGCAACAAAATCCCCTTGGACGGGGGAGTTCCTCCATAATAGCGGATTTTCTTAGTCTTTTTG
Source organism: Belonocnema kinseyi (assembly GCF_010883055.1). Taxonomy (NCBI): domain Eukaryota; kingdom Metazoa; phylum Arthropoda; class Insecta; order Hymenoptera; family Cynipidae; genus Belonocnema; species Belonocnema kinseyi. The sequence continues at coordinate 102,191,498 of NC_046664.1, read as the reverse complement.
CATTGAATTCCAATTTCTTGAACTTATCGATGCAGTTACGCATTGGCGATTCAGCCCACCCACTGAGTTCTTAAACACGAGCACGAGAGGAAGGAAATTCACTGAAAACGCTGTTTGCAACTCGAGCACCTTGCATTATACACATTCTCTTACATAATAATAATGTGATAATATCAAACATAACCGAAAAATCATATTTCAACGGTTTACCTTGACCTTTTCTGATTTTTGAAAGTCAAGTTCTATTTTTCATTGTTATTTAATTTCTGTTGTATTTTAGGTCGTTGTAGTGATGTTCCTTGATATACGTGCCATTTTAATAACGAGAACCTTTCTTTTGGTCTTCCAACGAAACATCGATAGTTAAAAGGAACGAGTTTTGTTTCCAAGTAAGAATGCCGGCGAAAATATAGGTTCTGGTTGAATGGCCTTCAAAAATGAGCCATGCTAATGATCCATCGCTGTTTCACTCCAAGAGGTTTGAGTCAATAACTCAGCGTCCAAATGATAAAGGCATTAGAGTATGTTCGTTTAAGTGCAACCAAAGATAATCTTCTTTTAAAAATGCATGTAGCCCTTGTCTAAGTGGAGGTGTGATATAGGTGGTAATCCATGTTTCCCAAAAGCCTAAGTATCGCATCATGAAGTTCATTACATTACTTAATTTATTAGATTTGACAGTTATTGCCAACTTCAACTAATCCCTGTGGCAGTTATTGACATACGCGCCCACTGATTTTCACCGTATCTACTATTTTCTCATTTAATATTGCCATAAAAGTTTAAATATACAAGCCTTGAAATTTCATGAGGACTATTTAGAACGAGAGTCTCCCTTGTGATCTAACAATTGACTTGAAGCATTCTACCAAATTGCGACTCTGCGTCCCAAGTCATGTTCGTAATAGCGAGTGGGTGTTCATACACGTGAACACAGATCTACACGTGCGTTCGAGTGTTCCAGGAACGTGCGTGACTAGGAAGTCTTCAAGAGTCATCCTTCTAAATGACTTTTTTAAATTTTAAGTTTACAAATGCACAACAATGCAGAAATATTATTGTGATTGATACAGTTATATATGGTTTGTTTTTTAATTGTATTTTCTCTTACAAAAATAATCACTTTATGAATCTTATATTCATGAAATATGTATTTTCAGGTGTAAATATCAAGAGTGGTAATTTAAAAGCAATTATTTGCATCTTTGATTTTTTCGAGATTTAAGTTATGTCTAACATCGACCTCAGATTCTTGTAGCACGAGCTTACTTATCGCGCATTCGATTATCCTGCACTGGTGTACTCCAAGAGCACTCCGATTGCTCCCCTTTACTTCTTCTTACTTCTTCCATCTCACTTAGACCTGATGCGGTTCAGATCGGAGTGCACCAGTGCAGGATAATCGAATACGCTATTAGTCTTACGAGTCCTCAAGAATAAGTCGAGTCTCGAGTCGATACACCTAAGAGCCGAGTCGAGTAAAGGCACCCTGCTGAGACTTGCTTTGAACCTCTTTCCTAGGGCTAATGAAGCAACGAGCGAACCAAGTTTCGTTCTTTTCCATACGATGATTCAGCTTTCTCTCTCTTTTCCTCTTACTTTTTAATTTCATCGTTTCTTTATTCCCTTCAATTTTATCCAATTATCTGACTGCCTGTTTGTCACAATTTACGCAACCAAAGTTCTATTTATGTCTTATACACCGACACGTGTATGTTCTTCTTTATAATCGTTTGACTTCTATTGGAAGTATAGCTAATTCTCCGGACAAATATTACTTGCATATTAACGATACATAGTTTGAAGGATCATGAAGAATATTTCCGATCATGAAATCCTGATGAAGTAACAAATAGAGACCTAACCATCTGATTAATTTCTGTTACAGCTGTGCAGAGAGGGCGAGTTCCACCCTCGCAGCCATCACTTCCGGGGCTACCGGGACAATTTGCTCTGACGAATGGCGACGCAGTGGCATGCGCGAGTTTGAATGGACACTCGTACCTGTCATCCTATATTAGCCTACTTCTCAGGGCGGAACCATATCCGACGTCGAGATACGGTCAATGCATGCAACCGAACAATATCATGGGAATAGATAACATATGCGAGTTGGCAGCAAGATTGCTATTCTCTGCAGTCGAGTGGGCCAGAAATATACCTTTCTTCCCTGACCTCCAAGTGACGGATCAGGTGGCCCTTCTGAGGTTAGTCTGGAGCGAACTCTTCGTACTCAATGCGAGTCAGTGTTCTATGCCCCTTCATGTGGCACCTCTCCTGGCAGCAGCAGGTCTCCATGCATCTCCCATGGCTGCTGATCGTGTCGTGGCCTTCATGGATCACATCAGGATCTTCCAGGAGCAAGTCGAGAAGCTTAAAGCTCTCCACGTGGATTCTGCTGAATATAGTTGCCTCAAAGCCATCGTTCTCTTCACTACAGGTAAGGTTCTAACCAGTGGCGCGCCCAAAATTAGCTTTTACTTCGCAGCTCTTTATGGGTCTGATATGGTGACATCGATTGTCATCAACGGATCCTGAATGGGGCTCTTGTGATGATTAGCAAGTTCCCATTCTTTCGGGCTAGATTTCTCTGAAAGCAGACTCATCGTTCAGGCAGAGGATAGTTTAGAAATTAACGATCCGAAGACCGGTTAATCCAACTCATTTGGTCAAACACCTCCGACTGTATAGGAGTCGGAGGAATTTTTTTATTTTCTCTGAGTACGTTTTACTTTTGAAACAGCTAGAATTTGCTAGTCTGCGAATGTCTCGGAACCAAATATGTACGGATTAAAGGGTTAGTGGGTCTATAGCCTTAGGATTCAGGAGGGATATTGTGCTCAAGATTAGGAGCTTTTGCTTAAATGATGCTGTGAATATGATTTATTACTATTTATTGTAAGTATGCAAATTGGACATTAATCAAAATAGATTGTTCTATTCATCATCATCGTCAATATCCTAACCCACTAGAGAAGAATGGAATAACCTTCTGAGTTATAGATTTTTATAGATTTAAACTAACAATAATGCAACTTTATACTACTGCAAAAACTTCATTTGAACCTAAAGACAAAGACTTGTTATTAAATAATGATTTTCATGTAAAAAGTATTTTTAAATTAGATTAGTTTTGTTACCTTCGCGCATAACGATTATCCCCTAGTCATCTGTATTATCTTCAGACTGTCTTCTTTCGCATTGAGTGAATTGTTCAATAAAATCGATTTGTTTTCTAAAATACTGAATGCTTTTTTATTGGAATTATTATCTACCTTGAAATATTATCGTATAAATAAGTACGTAGTGGATGTTAAGTTTAATTCCTGAACACTTCAAGGAGTTGTAGCAACCTGTAGCAGGAGTTGTAGCAAATATCATATACTAAAGTGACTTTTAAAATGAGATGAAAAAGGGAAAAAATTTTTATAGTAAAACTTAAAAATTTCACTGAGGAACTTTTCTCGCCAAACACCGTTTAGCCTAGGAATTTCTGTAAAGACTGAAGTTACACTATCAAGGAAGCGCCGGAAGAACGGGTAGCCGTAGTTGTCACAGTAACTCGTTGGCCTATCCGGTGAGAATTGTTATTTGCTGGGTAAGCGAGAAAGTCGCGCACTGTCTAATCAACAAGATACGATGGAATCGTGACGGCTGTCGTCCCGTTCGCGATCCTAGTAGGTTAGACCATGAGAAATATAACAATATATTCCGTGGATGTTGCGATCACTGTTGTTCTGGATAGACAATGCCCCTCTAACTCTTGCTCCGATGACAACCACATCCTGTCCGAATGGAGCTCAAGGGCTATCTTTTGGCCTATCTACTCCGTTCCGATTTTGAGCATCCTCACGGAAACGCAAACCATGTGCGAAATCGTCCGGACGAGCTTTCGAAAAGAGCCAGTGCGAGTGCCAAAAAGGACCACACGCATAAGCAGGACTCACGTTTAGGTTCTATGCTAAAATGTCTCGCCGCAGATACGACGGGGGGCTATTTATTTCCGTGCTGTTTGGGTGCGCTTAGCCTGGCTTAGCTTATGCTAATGCCCCGATTCTCGAGGTTCTTTCCTCCTTTTACCTTTCTTTTATATCTATTTTTTACTTTCTCCCCAGTGCTTCTTTTTTTTCTACCTTCCTTTTTATCGCTCAGTCTTCTTATTTCCTAAACGAGCCAAGGATCACACGATCCCATGGTGAAGTTAAAATCGTGTCCCCAAGTACGAAATGCATACCAGGGTGTTGTCTTTAGTAACAATAAGCAGGTGAACTCGGCTTTCGGACTTTCGCGGTCAGGGGTCTAAATCTTTAAACAAATTCGGCGGAATACCCTTTCGGATCCTTACTAGGATAAGGAATTATGTGGTATTGTGTAGCAGTCTAGGGCCCATAATTTAAAAAATATGACGTTGTGATTTAAATAAAAATGGTGCTTTTGTTTAAGATGGAAACATGCATGTCTTATAGAGGCTAATAAACTATTTCATACTATTTTTATGTTTATCTTCTTAAGAAACATTAAATTAAATTGAAATTCCAGTTTACCATCATATCTAATGAGTTAAGTGCAGCATCCTTAAGAATGTATGCCGCGAAATGCTTTTATGCTTTCAACGTAATGTTCTCATCTTATCAGCACGATGCCATCAACAGGTTATCTCATAACTCGTTAAAATATCACTCAAACTGTATGGCTTTAGCAAAAGTCTTTAGCTTCTTTATGAGTCACAAACTAACCTAATTTCCCAGACATAACTTCTTAACGTCAAACTAAATTTGCTTTTTAATCGCATCCCACTACTCTTCAGTACAAAATTGCATTCCATATAAACATTTTTAAGGTCTGACATTTTTCATTAGAAATTAGAATTTGACATTAGAATTGTCTTCCATATTACAATTTGTGAATGCAGGGAACGACCTCTCCTTTACAATGACCATTAAGTCACGTAGCATATCTTTATCTAAATAATTACGGGGAACCAGGAAAACTGCACGTAATTCAAGCACCAATTTCAATAGTCCACTTGCTTCCACTGTTTTGCAGCGACCCTGCCACTTGGTCCAAGACATCCTTTACTCTCAGCTAGGGGTCGGTTTTTTTTTTTCATACACTTCGTAGTCACGTGTCTAATTGTTCGGGTAAAACGGTGGAACGAGGGCACGGTGCATAAAGTACATTTAGCTCGCTAGATCGGCTGTTCCAGCGCTTTAGCTTTCTCCAAGCATGTACGATGCATACCTGGTGGTCGATTTCTATCGCACAACAGCTTCCGCCCAAAATACCGTTGTTTAAGCCAACCAATTAAACAGGGAATTTATTTTCCGTAATAGTCAATACAGAGGTCTGAGGTACTTATCGAATATTAATTCAAAATTGAAAAGTACTGTAAAATTATATTGGATTTTTGCTGAGCATGGTACAACTTTCGAGATAATGCGATGCTTCTCTCTATAAATTCTCATTTTTATTCTAAAGTAACAGGAATATTCAGCTACTGTAAGCTTGTCTAAAAATTTGTCTATTTACGTTGAAATTTCTTTATAGGTGTCAGATGTTCTTCAGAGAACTTATTTTCAGGCCACCCCGTAGTTCCGTAAATGTACGGTGTAGATATATTTATGCGAAAGGGTATTACGGAGAGTGTGGTATACGTGTATCTTGATGGGGAACACTCCCACGATTATGTGGCATGCAATGCAATTCCCTTTGCCTTGCCCAACCAGCGAGCACCTACCAACCCACGTACCCAACTCGATACACATGTAGAACTTTCTCTGTAGCAGTTTGGGTTATAGATGCCATCGAATCAACGATCTAATTAAGAATATATGCCGCGATGAATAAAACTATATATCTTGGCACCTATCTCAAACCTTTGCACGTAAATTTGGCTTAGCTCTCTTTATTATTGGCTCAATGTTCCAAAGATCTTTAAAATAACTCGGACGAGGATAGTTTTACTAGGTAATTATCCCAAATAAAGTTGATACCTCTATACTGCATTTTTTTGATGCACTGTTAGTTTGGAAGAACTTCATTCTGAAAAGCGAAACTAATAGCCGTAACATGTGCGAACATTGCTGAGATCACGCTAATTACATTATGACTTTTTATCGATCTTATTCGTGCGTAAAACGGTGATTTTCATGCATGAAGAAGAACTGAAACCTCACTACAGTTCTTTGACCCTTGTATGCTTAAGATCTTGCATTCACGGCGCGCTTCAATCGCTAATAACCCTGCGACGATCCACCCATAAAGTCGGTCTCTCTAGGCTAAAACTATCCTAGCAGGGTTCTCTCATTTAAGGTCGTTATGCCAGGTTCTCGCGACGAGAAACATTGTTCGGCTATTCATTAAATCTAAAACCTGCAGCGACTGGTTGGGAACCACTGGGTCTAAAGTTTTTCAAGTACCGAGTGCCGGTATGTTTAATAAAATGTTGCCGCGTCATTAATGTGGGCACTGCTAGCAGCGAATACTTTTTATGGTTTGACTATGCCACTGATGACTTGGTACATTCGAACAGGGGAACCACTATTCATGCCTAGATTCAAGCCTGAAATGAAGCACAGTGCCCACCCACACCTGTCAAACGCCTATGACGAAATCTGTCAATAGTAATCACACGTTAATTTCCTCATGCAAATACCGGCCTAACTCCTTTTCGACCAATCGCATCGGTACCGTCAGGCTCCCTTCTGGATTTTACGTCCATCTTGGACTCTAAAAAATACTTCATAATTCAATTTCTCCATTTGTCATAGACCATTGTGTCCTGAGGTGACTGATCGTTTTTTTCGGTTATTGAACATGTGCCTGATTTTTACGTGACTTCTGACTTGGTCAGGAATTTAGGATGAGTAATATTTAAATAAAAATATTCTGGTCCTTCTTATTTCGATCGAAAAAAGAGAAGAGGGATCGTATTGTTTGATATTAAAAATAACAAAAGATCGAGACCAGGAATTGTAGTTTGGAAAGGTACTAATTTAAAGTTGGAATTATCGAAGGACAATCAATGCCAGTCACAAGTAGTTATTGTTGTACGAAGTCACATTCTCAAACTCTATTCGTCTATTAACCCCGGTCAATTTATTAACTAGTCGAACAATCCAATGTTCTCCAAATGTCGGATCTTCATGGCTTGGACGTTGGCACGGAGTAATCAGCGTCTATCACAAGCTACATTCAGGCGTCCGAGTCTCTGAAAGCGTTTGTCAATCAATCTTCAATCCATTGAAACTGTTGTTGTTACTCACCGATTCTTGGATATGCGGAAATGATAACGGAGCTCTCACATAAAATACCCATGTGCCTTATTACACTCTTAGGAATCCTTTATTCTTTGACCTTGTGTTTCTACCCTCTACAAAAAAAATTTTCCCGGCCGAGAAAATGAAATGTAAAAGATTTTATAGGTATAAAGAGAATAAATAGAAAGAGAATTGAAATCTAGTTCATGCTTTGTTCTCTTTAATCTAATGCAAATTGGTGTTTGAAAGAGTTGTACGTTCGCAAATCCCGACTTAAATGACATTCGTGCTCCTCTCTTTTTTCAGTGTGGTAAAGGACGACGCTGAAAACAATGCAAATACCGACGCCAATGGACCCGTGTCGAGGGTGGTGCCATGGCACTGATAGTGTTATCTGTGAACCCGACCCGCGACCCCCTCGCAACCCTGTATCTCGCATTGTTACACTGAGCGAGGTCGGGGTCGTGTCCCCAACCCTTGACTTTAAGCGTCACCCATTTTAATTTCATTATCTGTCTTTTTTATCCGCTAGTACGAATTATTTCATGTCAACCGAAACCAACCCGTCGTCACTCTCTCGCGATCCAATCTCCGAGAATTGTACGCCACTGAAAAAAATAAATGGGAAAAAGTCATGTAACACAACATGCCACCAACTGGAAATTGCACACCGAGATTATCTCCTCGTTCCAGATTTTTGAATTTGTTTTCCACAAAGGATATATCGTGAAAACTATAAAAGATTTCTATAAGTTTATAATAATAATACAAATAATTATAAATTCATAGTTTTCCTGCTTTCCTTTGAAAGGTTTCCCTATTCGCAATTCTAGAAGATTAAGAACCAAACATCCTCAAGTCTCGAGTGCTCAGTCGAAAGTTTTGAGCTGGATTCTCGAATTCTTTATGAAAGGGGTAGACGTCGAAGGAAGATGGGGAGGGGAGGTAAAAGAGATGAGGAAGAAAGGCGAGCGGTTTGGTTGCTCCCGGAGAAGTTTTAAATTAGGAACAAATGCGCGTTAAATTTACGACCTAGCACCCATTCACGTTCCTATTTACCAAGGTCGCTACACGTTCTTCGCGATTTTGACGATCCCGCAACCCGTCGACGCATAAATCCACGCTAACTTCTTTCTTTACTTGGACCTCTAAAAGTTTGCAAGCTTACAAGACGGTTGCACGAGTTTTGTGCCGAAACATTAATGGAATGAAAATGCCTCAGCTCCGTGAACCGTACTACCGAGAATACCAAACGACAAAAAGTCGGTTGCAGATTCCTGGATTCGAGTGCGATAAATTGATAGCCCATTAGCTGCACAGAGCACTCGCCATGTGCGTGATTAGGCTGCGTTTCACAATGTACGATTTCCTTAATTTTCGAGTATTCGTCCTCTCTTCTTTTTGAGATTCCACTCTAGTTTTAAGTCTGAAAGAATTCATTTTGACAATGTAAGTATTGGAGTATAGAATACAATAATATATAATAGTTATATGACATTTTTATTGGGTTTTCGAAAGATATAGTTTTTAATTGATACAATATAATATTCTTTGATTATTTATTGCATGTGCTTTAAAGATTTTTGTTTAAAAATAATCATATATCTATTGCAGTGCTTACACCAGAATTCGTGTACTGTGGCCACGTTTTTACCTTGGCCATTAAACGAGCTAGGCACGTAGCCACTAAACGACTGTTGACAATCCTGCGTCATTAGAGATCGCTAACTCGACTCTCATATACCTCTCTCTTTTCCTCTCTTAACGTATCTCCACACTCTTCCTCAATCTTCTCTTCAATTGACATTCGTTATTATTACAAGCACCTCAATACGACGTTATTAGCTAAAATACATTGTCCTCGAGACTAAAAAAGAAAAGAAAAATAAGCAGAGGTCCAAAGCTTCTGGCTAAATCAAGCATTTGTCCAAGAACTCTTAACATTCTTCAAGTCCGTTTCTGAATTCATTTTACTAGCTATCTACTAATAATTGAGCAAATAGACCAAATTGGTCAATCAAATTGGCTGGAAATTAAAGTGACCACTTTACATTGCTTAATCATCATCGTTAGTACCAAAAGAAGCCATATTGATGATGATTGCCCTGATATACCCAAGTGCGAATTGCCGGAGCTGAATGTACGGCCCAGTGTTGGTCCAATTTTGGCAGCCAAAGGTCGGCTAAAGTTATTGGATCAATATCGGCATTTTAACCGGTCCAGTGTTGAGCCAGTGCTGTCAGCCTATATTGGCTATTTATATTTGCCGATCCTCCACCGATGCTTGGCCCAGTATCGGCACTTTATTGCGCCAAGTCTCACTTTTAGTACGGGGAACCATGTTTCACGAGGATCAGCTAGAGTCTGGCCCAGTGATGGCACATTACTGGGCCAAGTGTCACTTTCACCACGGCAAACCATATTTTATTTAAATCAGCCCAATGTTGAGCCAGTGCTGGCAGCCTGTATTGGCTATTTATATTTGCCGATTCTCCACCGATGCTTGACCCAGAATTGGCACTTTGTTTCACCAAGTCTTAGTTTTAGCACCTAATAATCAAATATTACACGAAAGATAAAAAAATTTATTGAAACATTGTCAAAGTTCATGATGAAATTTGTTAAATTCTGTCATTAAACATTGTTAATGTTTATAAAAATTACATTTCCTGTCATTGCAAAAAGTTGTAAAGCAGGCTACAACGGATAAAAATGAAATATTACGCGAAGAAAAATTGTAATCGATTTAAATTATTTATTTAAAAATTATTTTATTGATATTCCTGTTAACATTTCATGTATTTTACATTTACACAATGTCACATAATAATAAATAATTAGAAAAAGAGAGCTTATAATTAGGTTTTTTACTCTTTTCTGAATTGCAGCTTATGAGAATGGCTTTTTCACAGAGTTTCAACTTGTGATTTTAGCGGAGTGGTTAGCACGCTCGGGTGCTAGGCGATAGATTTAGGTATATAGATGTAGGTTCGATACCCCGTAGCGTTAGAAATTTTATTTGTAATATAATGTTCAAAATGTGATATACTTATCCAGTCTAAATAGGACCATTAATATTTATATTCAGAGTACTCGCAATCAGTTAATATTTATTTTTTAACTATCTTTTTTCTCATATCCTTAGACCGTAGCCAGTTTTGGGCCGACAATGGCAGCCAAGCCCTGGCTACCAAGTCAAGGCCATAGTTATCAATCCGGCAACGGCACGACGATGACAGCCAGATTTGGTCCAATACTGGCACCCAGTGTTGGGCCGACAATGGCAGCCAAACCTTGGCTGCCAAGTGCAGGCCATGGTTATCATTCCATCATTGGCGCGATAATGGCAGCCGAGCTTTGGTAATATTTTTGCCGACTATGGCCTAATGTTGGGCCGTATGTGACTTCGCACTTGGGTATTTTTAAAACCAACATAAAGCTTATATATCTTTACATTATGGAGCTTTTTAGTTTTGAGATAATACCATAAAATCAACCTAATAATGACTGAAGAGTAGGGTGTTCCTTATTTTTTTAAATTCAAAATTCTTTTTGACCCACTCCCGAAATTCGTTCAAATGACACAACAGAGGATTAGTTCTGAATTTCAGTTAAATTAGTTAACATTGACCCACCAGCATACCATTTGAAGTTCTAATGGATTTACATAACCTAAAAAATCTTGATTTAGAATAAAAATTTGTTGAATATTAAAAATAGTGGGCCCACGGGGGATACCCTAAAATCGTATTTTTGATACACTGTCACTTAGAAAATTTTAAAAATATTAATTACTTTGCGCTACTTTGCTTAGGTTTGTAAGAAATTAGAGTATGTCATATGGATTATTATTATGTTTTTCTAGAAAATTGTAAGTTTTTTTTCGGAAAGGGGTAAATACTAACTGATGTTGCCGAAATGAATGAATAATTTTTTTTACCATTGGGACGAAATCCGTGCATGAAAGAAAAAGAATTTTGAAAATTTTGATTTTGTATTTAAGGATTAGCTTATTGTAAATTGGGGAGGAGAATTGAATTCCTGAAAGTTTTTCCGATCAGTAATGAAGGAGGTCAAAAGGAGAGCATCGTGGCTGGCTAACGACAGATACGGCCGATAACTATTATTCTCTTCGAGAAAGGGATTTCGGGTAATCGTTTCGCGGGAATCTCGCTGTCTCGCGCGCACTTAAATACAGGACCCTCTGGAAATCTCCTCGGCGAACTCGGCAAGCTCGTAGGTCGTAGCTCTATCTGTATGCATATTCCTTATCACCATATCGCAGGGCAAGGGTTGCCCCGGTATTAGAGTAAGCCGCGGTATTAACCTCGGAGTTTAATATAAACAGCGCTGCTTAAAGGGTTTGGGCTATAGTGAGCTACACCACGTTACCACCGGACAATGCCACCCTTATCGACAGCCAAGCTCAAGCCGCGCCACCACCCTCGTTCTCCGGTCCTTTTCCATCCCTCACGCAAATAAACTGTTCTCGCAATTCGCAATGCTCCCTGTAATATTGTATACACGCGCAAAGTCGTCGAAATATGATATCATGAACCTTCTTTATTTTATTTTCACTTTTTCCTTTTTTGAAAGCTACTACCTGTTCGCCTTCATTGCCTACAAGATATAAACTCGTTTCGATAAGAGGTCGAGGAAACATTTTTATGAAGAGATGTTGTTATCTCAGATGCACATTTGCAAATTACAAAAGCGACTCTCTACTCTTATTAGCCTTATCTGTGGTTTAACATATTACATGGCAAATGTTACAAGGCGGATTGCAGGCATCGGTGGTTTATATTCTTATGTTCAGTTGTACTCGAACAGCTACTGGTTATGTATACGGGTTTAATTAAGCTGCAGAATTAGTAGGAAATATCAATTTCTCTGAAAGATTTGTAACAGGCTTTTTTCATCCGTTTATCTTCAATATAAATTCACGAATGGTCAACTTCACGAGGAAATGTCATCCAGCATGTCAAAAAGCCATTGCGATACCCAGAACATAAAGGACACTACCGTGGAAAAGTTTTAGGCCACCTCTTTTTTATGATTGAATAAATTCCCCTAATTTTAATTATACCAGAGCTAAAAAAATGTCACATTAAAAGGTTGATTTTTTTTGAAATTCTGTATGCAATAAGCCCAGGGTGAAGCCAATTTCTCTAGTTTTTAAGTAGATATTGCAAAAATAGTGTGAATTTTAAACTTTTTTTTCAATAAATATATATTTTGAGGAAATTACATAAAAAATGTATGATTATATGTTTCATATATTTTACAAAAATATTTTTGTTACCAAAAATTATATTGCAATTTTTCCAACTTTTTATTACAACTTCAAATTCTTGCAGTCCAAAAAGAAAATTTTTACGATTTAGTCGTATGCAGTTGTGATACGATGAAAAAAAAACTTCAAAATGAGCTCTAGAACATTGAAAAATGTTGACTATTTCGGATGTTATTGGAAATTTAAGAAAACATTGAAATTTACACTATTTTTGCAATATCTACTTAAAAACTAGACAAATTGGCTTCAGCCTAGGCCTATTTTATACAGAATTTTGAAAACAATCAACCTTTTAAAGAGAAATTTGTTTAGCTCTGGTATAATTAAAATTAAGAGACTTTATTCAGTCATTAAAAAAGAGGTGGCCTAAAATTTTTGCTCGGCAGTGTACAATCAACACAAGTTCTATCCTCCTTTTACACGACACATTTCATGCAGTTTTTACCTTGCTGGAAAAATTCCGGTATGAAAAGCTAAAGGCTTCATTCAATATAATGGATCATTTCATTGCACCTATCTCGGGACATGATCTCTGAACGTAGACTCTTTCTTTCAAGCGCCGTCCCCATTCTAATAATAAAGCCTACTTTGTAGAGAATTTGTACCGCTAGTTTCGTTTTCACAGTGCGCGTTGTTGTTTTTGTTGCACCGCACATCAAGTCGAGGGGAAGGAATCCTTCCGCATCTCTTTGTCGCGAGTACCAATTGTTAGAATTCCAATAGGGCCGCTATTTTTACATCGACGCGGAACCATCGTGGACCTGGGGGTGGAACGCCGGAGTGAAAGAGGTGGGCGGGGGTAGCAATGGCGATAGTGTAGCACTCAGTTATTCAGCGCACCCCTGTCAAACAGGGCCATAAAACACGCTTGCGCGTAAATAAAATGTGGCTTCACGTCTGCCGACGTCGTCGCGGCAAAACTAGGCAATAGAGAGGCTATACGTAGAAAAGGCTTGGCCCTCCGGCTGTGTGTTCCCAACACAACCTCGAGAATTTACACGAGCTCCTACATGCAAGCAACGTACAAATCTGCCGGTGATAAATCGCTCGAGAAACACTCCACAGAAACTTTGCTCCTGATCTTTTCCCCGATCGCCATGCCAAGATAAAATAGGCTCCATGCGTGACTGACCGGCACAGAAAACTGCAATTTATGCCCATGTTCTGATTTACGTCCCTTCATGCGAAATAATTCGACGTGAACCATTTGTTTATCAGACTGTAATTATACAATTAATGATTTAAATAATTACTCTATTCGTCTGTGAAGACCGTATTCTGATATATTAAATCAGGTTTATAATCTTTAGTGAGAAATAGGAAAACAAGTCGTATGACAGAAAGGAATCTTATACTAATTTAAATAGATTAAATGAAACATTTGTAGATTAAATGAAACATTTGTAGATTCATTTAAATACATACGTGGAAACGTGACGTGGGATTTTCCTGAATGATATTCTCGAATGTTTATCTCGGAACCGATTCCGATACACTTTCCATGAGTCGGGAGTTGTCGATATATGATCTCACAGATGGATACTTACACCCACATGCACGTACATGGATTTGTATAAACATGTGCGTGACATTCTTCGACCGCATGCCGGCCGGCGCGGCAGACAATATCACGCATTCACAGATTGTGCTGTCAGGCTCTCGAATAATATTCGGGGTGACATGCTGCGAGTATGTATCCACTGTGTTGAGATGGTGAGGGTATGACTCAGCACCCCCTACCTCCGGTATATCTCACAACCGCTGCACAGGGGTGCAAGGGGGTGGCACAGACTCTTCTCCATGAGTTCATGGGACCCTCTTTCATTTTCAGAGAGAATACAAGATCACGTCCCACGTGTCCGTGACTGATCGCACGAATTTTTTCTTTCGCTCAACCACGCGCTCTTTCTTCTTAAGCACTCACTCAATCAGCCACAATCGACGTCAGACTCAACTTGACAGATTTATCGTTTCCAATTTTGCATAATTAATGTTGAATCTCCCTCATCAAATACTTAGAGTCGGTAGTGAGTTTAGAATCAATTTTAGCAGAATTTATTGACACTCGAGATATTTTTCTACAAGATGGCTTTCTGTAGTATCTAAAAAAGGCAAAAACATGGACTCCGAAAGGTTCCCATTCGGGTAATCCTCAGTCGTATCTTTTTCCTATATAGTAACCGATTCTGCACGTGTTGTATTAGTCCGAGCTGACGGCGTTAAACACATGGATAAGAGGATGTATCGTACGTACGAGCCGAGCAATTCGGCAATGGAAATTCTCTCCTAATGAGAGCCCTATTAGGAATGTAACAGTAGGTATGTGCGGGTTCTGTCACTGCAATGGTGTGGATCAGTTCGATGTAAATCAGATTAATTAGAGCCGGGGAACAGGGTGTGCCAGAACTTTTATTCGACTCTCTTTCTCTTTTCTCTCTCTTGTAACTCTTGTTCTATTCGTGATGCCAGAATTCACTTGGACGCAGCTCACCCTTCCCTTGCTCGATGTTGAGCTTCTTCGCAGACTTGCATGGAGGATTCGATAGATACGTTGATAGTTAGCGCCACGGTAGGAAGGCAGAAACGCCATGGTAATTTAACCGGCGTAAAAGCGTGACTTTCATGGATGCACAGCTCTACATTTACGTGACCGACGATATCTGCAACCTCACGAAAATCTCATTTCAAAGAAAAAAATAAAGCAAGATTGAGCTACGAGAAATTTATAATCAAATCATATTTATCGTTTCAATATGTAGGTAGAATAGGTAAAGTTATACCATATTCATTACCATAGAAAATAATTTGTATTTTGAGTTATGTTCTCAAAATATACATATAATTATGACAGTCCTACGCTTTTGGGTGGATGTGGGACTTTTAGCGCTGAAGTGTCAGGCCACTGATAAGCCAAAGGCATTAATTTCACGGCGTGGTCCCCTAGCAGTCTGTGGTCCCTGTTCGCCTAATACAATTATGTTATAACCCCTTTCCAACTCAGATTCTCTCTCACTTCCTACCTCTCTCTCTCTCTCTCTCTTCTCACCCTCGAGTTTGTTACATCCACCACGGTCTTTACACGGGGTTGCGGACGGTGAAACGTTTATTTCGAACCGCAGAGATCCTGATTTCTCACATAATATTGTACACGCATTTTCTAACACATACGAATGCATGCAAAATGCCAATAGTGGTAATGTTAACTATGTTGCTTTTAATGGAGATTCTTAATTTTTAAGATGTGTACACAAATTGCTGGTTTTATGACCACCGAGATATGTTGTGGCAAATAATTCTGAGATAGATAGGGACATTTCGAGATTTACCCTACGAAAATACGTGTCAACGATACCACGAGAATGGTTTTATTGTTGCCACGAAAGTCGCGTTGATAATAGAACCTGTACTTGGGCATGTAACTGCCACGATGTTATTGCAGGCAATGGAGATAAGGAAGTAAGCATCTTGCGATTCATTGTGGCATTTTCGATACCTTTCTCGCTTGGTTTCTTATTGTGTAATTGAAATGAAAATTAGTCAAATCGTACAAAACACTGTCAAAACGAATACGCCAAGGCTCAATACTGAAAATTTTAGACCATGTGTAGTGGAACTTCCCAAAAATTACATTTTTAATTATTATAATCAATTCGTCAACCAACAAAAAATCGCAAAGGCCGCAGAACACCTCCACAATATGCAGTCAACGTGCATAATATATCTGAAACATTATTAAATCGCACAATCAAATACAGAATACAGAAAATTTCAGACATTCTTCAATGGAACTGCCTAAGTTGCATTTTCAATCATCGCAATCAGTTCGTGAACTGAAAAAGAATTTGGACAATCAGCAGAATATTCCGGTTTAAAATATATGGTCTTGATTTTGTATTGGATAAAGACTAATCCAAGACAATTTCAAGTTATGCGGTATGTCTAGCTCGTGAGACGGAACCGGACTATTTTTCATTTCTTTGGACGAATATCTTCGACTTAAAGGCAAAAATGTATGTCTTGATCTGCTTTAAATTAAGAAAAATGTTTATATTGTTTATCATCATGTTATTTATTCTGTATGTGTTAATAATTTCGTTTGTCTCAAATAATCATGGTTTTGGACACCGACTCTAAAAATGTTGTCCATTTTTTCCAATCTTTAACAGTTCACTAGATACATGTAGACATTGACAGTTTTAATCTTTTTATGCAAAGTGTAATATGCCTGTAGTTTTTGAGATCGACTGGTTCCGAATTTTTAATTTAAAATTCAGTTTTACTAACTGGTCTTGTGTTGGCACAGCTACAGCCATATATGCAATTCAAGACAAGTCTGTATATCTGTAATTTCTAGCTAAAAGACGGAATCAGACATAATGCCCTTGAAGACATTTTGAAGACATACAAAGGAAAATCAAGACCAAATATTTTCTAACACATGTATCGAAAATTTGACTTTCGATGCCCCCGTAGCGGGTCGATAGTTGTGTTTGCAATCCTAGACTAGAAAGTAGAAACAGGCGACTGCGAAAGTAACATTACGCCATAACCGGTATCGAAAGTATATACATTCTACTTTATCTGCAGTTGTCTGCAGCCATTCTCCCCCTTATCGATCCTCGTTTCGAGAATAAAAGCTAACTTCAGTCTCCACCTTCGATCGTGAACGATCGATGATTTCAGCGATAACTGTAGCGTGCTCGTTTCGTCACAGATTTCAAAATAAATAACTTAAACTTTTAATTTGTTTTTTAAATAACCTAGAAATTTTTATTATTCATTTGTATTAAAAGGAGCAATTTTTCATTTATCCAATTCAAATTTTCGCGGAACTTTGACTAAAGCAGCTTGAAACCTCCCCATTACGCTTGCGTTAGAGCAGAGCGAACAGAAAAATCAATAACTGCTTACAACCTCATCAATATCACGTCTTAATTGGTAAACAGTGGATAATCAACGAAAATGTCGGTACTTTGTTCTGTTGAGCTTATCGGTAAAGTTCAAAACAATTTTTTTTACTTCTTATTGTAAGTAAGGGGGTGTTAATCATTCGTTTATTTAAATCAGGATTGATATTTTCTTGTAACAAAGCCCCCCCCCGGCGGGGGCTACGCCCCCTGCACCCCCACCGGGGCTTCACCCTGCCCCCCCCCCCACTTTCTTCCACTTGAAACCTACGTATTTACAAACAATAACACCTTTGATCGGAGCGAGGCACAATTACACTCGCGTGATATCTACACTCGCTTCGCTCGGGTAGCTAATTTCACACTCGTGCATTTGTCGCCTTTAGCCCCTTGTTGCGCAATATACTATTACCCAGACATCTCCACAACCTGCTGTCGACGTGTACAATAGATGCGACCAAACACTGCCAAACTGCATAATCCAAGATCAAATATAAAAAATGTTGAACAACCATGAATTGTGATTCTAAAAATCAATTCGTCAACCTAAAGACAATCTAGAGAGGCTGCGGAACATCCCTAAAATCTGCAGTCATCCTATACATTATGTCCGACCAAATTCTATTAAAAAGCGCAGTCCAAGACTTAATACAATTTTTTTTAATAATCGGAAGTACAACTGCTGAACTTGCATTGTTAATTCTGACAACCTGTTCGAGAACCTAGGGATTACAATCCACAAATGCATTAGAGCATCCCTAAAATCAGCAGCCAAACTGTCGCACAAATGATATACAGTAAAACTTTGATAATTCGAAGTGCTCTGGGACCGAAAGAAACTTCGAATTATCGAACATAAGAGTATAAACGTACATAATTCTTTTATACGTCCCATAGAACGTATTATGAATTCCCCTTGAAGTACATTCAATGCGGGCAGTGTGAAAATGTTTTTCCAGTTAATATTATAATGCCAAAAAAAATCATAATCAAACATAAAAATTTTGACCAGCTGTACTTCGAATTACAGAGGTTACCATCACGACGGGGCACACAATTTGCTTCGAATTATCGAGAAATGTTAACATGAGAAACATCAAGTTTCAGCTGGGGCCCAAAAAAAGTTCGAATTATCGAAAATTCGAATTATAGAGGTTCGAATTATCGAGGTCTCATTGTAGTCTCTTATGACTGTATTTGGTTCTTCCTAATGAAAATAAATATTATAAATATATTGATGATAGTACATTATGGACAACAAATCAGGATGGATCAAGATATTTTGTATTGAGTTTTCACACACGTGAGAAGATCAAAGGTGACGTAACTAGATTCGACGTGTATCGACGATACACTTAGCCCGAGATTAACTTGAGTAATCCTTTCACGCGTACCATTCAGCGTGACTGTCGCACATGGTCGATCAACGAGAGCGCGTCGAGACGCAAAGTGGAACGCGCTATGCTACGACAGGCGCGTGCCACGCATTACAATCAACTGTCATTCACACTTTGACTTCCACTGTAGCCCACGTAACCTCTACTCGTGCCAGAGCATTTTACTCTGAATGCGGATATACTTGTCTGCAAGTGAAATCATCAAAAGTCTTTATTTTATAGCAAACTATTTTAAGTTGGTAAAAACAGTACAATATTAGAACACAAATATTAGAGAAAAAATTAATTTTCAATTTTTAGTATATTTATTACATAAATAAACTTCACTAATCACACGGGCAATGAGTGGTGCGTGCCCTACACGTGCACGCGTCCCAAAAGTATCTCCAAGATCCAGTTTGTCCAGCTAGGGCATATATGAGAGTATCGATAGTTAAGAACGTGTTTCTATCACGCGCTGACGCAAGAGTGGGTGATACCGGACGCTACTAAGGCAATAAATTATGCAGTTTCTCACTGGAGATAAGAGCGCAGCGCTGCGAATTTTCTCTACTTGGCTCCAAGAGGATGCTGCTTTAAATTTACACTGTACTCATATTTATGTGTAGCATTTCAGTAAGAGAAAATAATCTACATTACTTACAACATTCGCATGTATAACTGATTTAAATTTATTCATCGAGGAAACTTTATACATAAGAGATGTATGGTAATAAGTTCAAAGATTGATGGAGTTCATTAATTAGGCGCAGCACTTGTTTAAGTCCTCCAGGAATCAGTGGCAACTTTAAGATTCAGAGTAACATGAAAAATGTTATTTGGCAGATTGTAAGTTTTATTGCTAAGTGCAATTTCTACCCAAAGTTAAAATCTTGATCATTTTTTTCAAATTAGAAGTCTTTACAGAGGGTGAGAAAATGAGACCTAATTACGAACCTACGAATTACATTTTCTCCATGCATGAATTTCGCGTTCAGAAAGAAATGCCATACCCAATTTTTCGGGAATTAACCGGGGGCTACAGGAGCGAGGGTTAAATAATCTGGTTAGCCATTCTCACTGACCGTCGGGTGAAATGCAAATGAAGGGCATTCATTGGAGACTCACTCTCACTGATGAACATTGACCATCAAGGGGTGGTTGCGGGATTGCTCTGGGTAGTGGTTATATTATATGTCTCCCAAAACGAGCGTTGACCACTCGGCACGAATAGCGTTGACAATTAACTAACGAGCAGTTGACACAACTTATCAAATCATATTGCGTCACGGATCCAATGCTGACGCAGTGTGTAATTATACTGGAATTTTTTATCACCATTTCCATTAAAATGAAAAAGGTATAGTCAAATATCATAATGGATCATTTCAAGTGCACAATTCTCCTCTGAAATATTTTTGAATTCTGAATAAAAAAAACTTTCCGAAAAAATACATCAATCAGGAATACAATTCAACTGGGATGGAATTCGATCAAAGATTCTCACCCTCGAAAGTGACTTGCGGGCCACCCTGTATGCCTCTATCTCCCTCTGGTTCCGTGGGTTTCAAGATGAGAGGGCAGGCCGCCTCGGATCCCGCGAGTGGATAATTATTAATCGTTATTTTCGCCAATCACGGCCGTTTATCTTAAGGCACGCAACGCCAATTATCTATCGGCTGTTCGACTGCGCGAGAGAGGATTCAAGAGAGACGAGGAGAGGAGCGACCTGAGTGGCCGGTACGCCTAGCTCTTACACTCTTTAACTTTAACCGGACTCTGTTGGCCGGCTTCATCTTCGCGCATATAACCTCCCCTCGTATCTATGTATATCCATCCGAGACTCTTTGCATCCACACCAAGGCACCGCCAAAGCCACACCAAAACGATTGAAGCTCTGAGCAATTATTAGCTTTCCGATTTCTACAACGGGTCTTATTTCATCAGCGATTTCCGTGTTGCCCAGCTTCGAAAACCACACCTAGCTCCTTTTGATGCCTCGCGGAAATTAACGCACAAGTTTAAATTGACCCATGAACACTCAGATCAGAAAGGGCAAACATGTGGCGACTCCTTCCACGTTCTTCAGCTTTAGTATTTATATTTTTTAGGACCATAATCAATAATATTTCACACCTTAAACCTAACATTTTAATAGCCCTTGTGGTCATTCATAAAATACGTGATACGTTGAGGGGGGGGGGGTATGTCGAAGTATCATTCTCCATATTAAGACCAACGGAAAAAGTATCACGGGGGGGGGGGGGGGTTCAGAAGTTCATGAAAAATGTATCACGCATTTTGTGAATGGCCTCCTTGCAGTTAAACTCGATTTTCAATCCAGGGTGATTATTGGATCGGGAACCAGGAAATCAACCCTGTGTTGTCTTTAGTAACAGAAATTAACAATAAATGAAATATTAATTCAATTTTTTACAAATATTTTAAGCTTGTATATTTTTCTTAAGCTCCCAATTTTGTGATAATATTTATAATATAAATAAATAAGCATAACATTGGGGAGACATTTTTAGAAATTTTAGTAGTATTTGTATCAGTTTCACAGTGTAGGCAGCTTAAAACTGACCAATAGACTGTACATAATGTCAGCCCCCATCCGAGTATGGCCGAGACAAGCACTGTTTAATTTTTGTGATCGTATACGTAATTTTAAAACATGTTTGATTGCTTCAAAATTCCAATTTATAATTATTTTAGCTTAAAACCCATGGATTCTAAAGCGTGACTATAAAAATGTTCCAAATTGTCAAAATATCTTAAAATGTTATATAATGATTAAAGAATTATTTACACAATTTTCAACATCGATTAAAACTTTCACTATTCTAAACTCTTTAAAACTTAGTGCTTCTTATTAAATACAATTAAAATGTATATTTTTTAAAACTAAAAATTACGAAATGTTGCAATCATCCTAAGTCAAGAAATTTAGATAAAAAAAAAATATAGACGGAGTTCCTTTTCGGGATAGTTATTTCTTATCTTAATCTGTTAACAATTTTGTAATTTCCGTTTCTTCAAACTAATCTTCTTCTTTAGGAGTATACAGTAATTTCATATTCTTCAATTTAGAAAGCGTTTCTATTCAAAATAATCTGATATTAAATTCTGTAATTTAAAATTAGTTTCTTATGAATGCTATAATTTGCGACATTGTTCTAAAAGTAAAAAAGAAAAAAAAAGTATTTGAAAAACCAGATAAATTTTTGAAAATCGGAAGATCATCTGGAACCTTTTACCAAGTCTAAAGTATTCCCTTTTGTATATGTAAAAGAAAATATCGTATCATCTTTGCAGCTTTCAAAGTCCCACATGTCAAGAGCTTATTATTAGGTTCGCGTGCCACGTTCAAGAAGAAAGTCTACAGTAGTTAAAGAAATTTGCGAGTCACGTGGAGAGTATTATTTTCCTTTTCTCAGGTAAACTCATCGAAAACGCATCTTTGAGCGATGCCTCTTATTCTCCGGCCCCGAGTGGTATTCATCTCTCATCCGAAATCGCCGGATCTTGCACGGGGCGGACACGCTGGCGTTATTGGATTACGTCGCATTGTGTCGTCCAGCTGCGGTCGTCGTCGCATGCTCCGAGACGTATGAAAATAATATTTCCTTTAGCCGTTTTTATGATTGATATTTATTCAAGTGACTGCCCGGTGTCGCAACCATTGTCAATCCGTAACTCGAAGACCGATTTTCCTCTTTCTCCGCCACCAACTTCTATTTTACTCTCGTCATCGCACCTTTCTTAAACCTCCATCTAAATGGCTTTCCAATAGTTGATATTTGCACGATTGACGTAACAATACAGCGGAAATAATCGAAACCAACCGTCGTTTCTTATTTACCGTGAAGCAAAATCTCATTCTTCATCATATTTTTCTCTCATGATGAGAAGTTCTGGTATCTTTTGTAGATTTGGATTTAAATCAATATTTTTCAGATTCTTGTTGTAGGTTTCAGTGAATTTTTATCAGTCTTGGAATTTCTGGATGAATTTCGAAGTGGCCGGTGAAAGATGAGACGAATGCAAAAGTCACAGGGCTTTCTCATAAAATCCGATTTGCAGGCCCGTGCCCACAATGCCGCAACCTTCAGCTGTGAGTTTTAAACTTCGTTTGCTTCCTACAATCATCTTGAAAGAAGGGTCCGAACTTTCTGAATTGTGGAACGAAAGGGGTGGAAGTTCTGTAAGTGAGAAGTTTTATCGGGCACGACGAAATCACGGGAAACAACGGGTTACCTAACGATGACATTATTCAGAAAAAATTACATTGTTAAGCCCTTGTCTTTGCAATCAAAGAAAAATTCGAAATCCTTCCATTCTTAAACTTTTATGCAATTGTGTAAATCAAAGAAGTATTTTCTGAGTGATACAGATCATTTATGTCGTTAAGTTTTCCCTGACATTCTGAAAAATTTGCTATGTACAATTTTAGTGCACATACGTACAAGTATGTGTGAAATGTCACATATTCTCGTAATACAAGTACGTGTTGGATTACCCGACATTAGTTGTAGCTCTTGAGTTCTGAACCCTGCAGTATTCCACTGGCTGTATGCGCCAAATCGGATAACCAGATACGACAATAGTCCTGGAGGTTAAGCGTGTTTGCCCTTCTCTTGAAGGCCCATTCAAGCGACAATGAGGGCCTTCGAAACGCTTTTCAGACTTCTCCCCTGGTCTTCGGATGAAAACACCCAAGACTCTTTTCCCTGCCGTTTAAATTCCCCTTCTCTATCTGACTATCGGCATTCAAGGCTCAGCACCGGGCCCTGCACCCTGGACCAAGTTTTTCCTACGGCACGAGCTCCTCTGGTCAGAAATCCTGCGGGAACCCGCCCAAATCGCCACAATGTGCCTAATCAGCCAGAGCGTGTATACACAATCGACAACAAACCATATATCCTTGAGCAGGCGATCTTTATCTCTCCAAGGATACTTGGAGGTGGACCCTGGTCACAATTTACTGCCTAGATGACACTCGCACATCTGCTGATTTTACGCCTCTCTGCTCCTCCTTTGATTTCTTTCCGTTCTTGCAATTTTGCCTTTAATGTTATATAATGTGCGTGTGAGTATTTTAGAGTTATTGAAAAGTTATCATAGATTTTCGGATTTTATTTTTTTAAATCATACCCCCAAATTTTTTTCTTTTGGTGAAAAACTCATGAAAAAATATGATTCAAATTCTGCAGAAAAAAACAATTATTTTTAATTTCATTATTGATCTTTAGAGATGAAAATTCGTAAATTGGTTAAGGAAAAAGCTCTAAGACCTTAAACAGTTATCAAGTCGGAAGAAAATCGAGAAATATATACACATTTTTGAATGTAACAAGTTTTTATAGAAAAATCTATATGCAATTTTTTTTAAATGTTAAAATTTGTAATTGTTTATTAAAAATTACATGGCCCTAAAATAAAATTTTTACATATAGAATTCGAAAACCAACTGTATTTTCACTGGTTTTTAATTACTTTACATAGCAAATAAATTAGAAAATCGAGTGACTTTAAAAATTGGCGATGCAATTCCCTTGCTAGTGTTAAAAAATAATTTAACATGAACTATGAAAATAGTCGCGAAATATCTTGAACACTACAACACATAAATTTATACAATGCAAGCTATTAGTGGGTCGGGTAATTTTCAATGTCGCAATTAAGCCTAAATTGTACGTAATAACGTCTTTTTAAAGGTTATACATTTAAATATATGATGAAAATGTAATACTAAGGATTTTGGACAGTTCTTTATAAAGATTGAGCGTTTTCTTAAGAAAATAAGTTCTTAATTCTAAGTTGTCTGATCGCAGTGGGTCGATCATATTTTATTTTGCACAGTATGATCAAAGTTATTTTTAATAGAATGAAAAGAAAAAGCGTATAGAATCTTCTATTTACGTAAAAAGGTTATAAAATAATGAATGTTGTACTCTGTTTACGTTTTCTGAGCGATGAAATATCAGCATTTCATGCTACGAGGTTTTTCGAATTTTCCAACAGTTTCTTAAATGGATTTTAATTTTGCTAAGCAATCACAGTTTGACTGTAATCATTATTATTAAATACTATTTACGCACAAATTACTCGACCTAATACAAGTTCTAATTGGGACCCTCAGAAAAAATAATACATAGTGATAATACATATTTTTAAAGTCGCATATTTCTTTGAAAATGCTTAGTAAAGTCAAGGTATATTTTTCAGCTTAATCTCAAACACAGTTTTTTTCTCATTCTTCTTATTTTCTAATGGATTTTGATAGCTTAAGCTCATGGAAGTAGTGTGTTTGTATATATTTCTTTCATCCCTAAAGTTTAAAACAAATTGCTCCACTGATTTCTCAAGCAATTGAAAACACACGCAATGTCTCTAGAAGCCCGTGTAATTCCCATACGCTTCTACTCTGAATCTCCAAATATAAAAGACATATTGCAATACTAATTGTCATTATTCAAAGTGGAATATAATCCCAAAAAATAACCTTTTATGTCCCAATATCTTTTGTGTTACTACTCTTCTACTATAGATCAACAGTAAATCCCATATTTTTGTATTGTAAAGAATGAAAAATTACTTTTTCTGGACAACGGTTTCAGATTTCTTCGATGAGGCAACCTAATGTTGGGGTAGGTGGTCCAGGTTTAAATTTGAATAATTCTGCCAATTTTAATATTGTGACCTTCCCTTTATAAATAATATTCCAAGGTTGCTCTGATGAATTTCATACAAAGACATGAAGAAGGCATATTTCGAACAGCTGTTTCGCAAACACTTCGCAAACACGTCTATCAAAGCAAAGAGTCCTGTGGTCATTATCTTTTCACGCACAAGATGCGCCCAAAACACGACCCATTCTTCGTTGAAGAGCCATCTAAAGTATCCAGTGTCGACGCATTACACAGCACGCCAGAGTACAAATCACAGTCCATTTACTCCATTCAGGTCGACACTCATTTAACGACACTTGGACGCATGGCAACAATAAATCTTGTTCCTGTGCTCTCTTCTCGTCGGTGTCAAAAGAGATAGGAAAGAAGAGAGACAGATTCAGAGAGTTCGATGGATAGAAATCGGGAGATCGAGTCTGGCGCTAGTATATTAGATACAGAAAGCAGAAAGTCGTTTCCGTTTGTGTTCCAGAGACGTAAAAATATTCCGGGAGATACGCATATGCCGGACGTTCCAGCCATTTTTCCTCGTTAGTTGTCAACTGCCGCCGATCCTGTCGCTGATCAGTTTCTTAAACTCTCTTACACCATGTGTCTTTGGTATATACAGGACTTCCGTGTCTGTTTCAAGCTGTTCGTTTGCCGCCGATACATGATTAACGAACGAGCTTGGCGAGATCCAAGCGATATGGATGACAGATCCGATTGTATGTGTGGAATCGCTACAGATGATTTCGAAAAATACAAGATCTGCTTGATCTTCTCAAACTTCATCAAATGTTTGTTGTCTCTTGTTTGTTTATCCCTTGTGTCACTACTGTATCTTTCACCTTACATGATTGACTTTCATGATTTTATGATTGTTATTTTCGTTAATTTACGGTAAATTTCTTAAGTTTAACTAGACTCAGTATGTACTTATCGTCGTAAATCGTACAATGGTGTATACTCATCATAGTAAGTTCTACAAAAACTTACTTCAGTAGAAAAATTTTCTGTGGTGTAAACTGCCTCAAAGTCTTCACGTCACAAACGAGAAAAACGTGAAAATTAGATTAGATCTGATAAGAAAAACATTCCGTTTTGTCTCATTGACTCGTGCCTGAGTTGCGAATTCTTTGGTAAGGTAAAATATTTTGTAACTACATAGGTTGACCACATCACTCTTTGCTTGAAGCCGATACCGGTTTTGCCCACGGCTATGTTACGTAGCCTTTGGCGTAGCACGAGCGAGGCATACGAAGCTACTTCTCTGAGAAGACTGCGGGTTTGTCTGGTATAGTTGGTATACAGGACCACCACATGAGACTACCACCGTGGCGTATCTTGATAACACTGGTTTGCCATGTGGTAAGGCAAGCAGCTAAACTCCAGTGATCCGCATTCGTAAATGTCTGCATTACCACTTTTCATCCAAAACCAAGTCCAAAGGTATATAAAATCAATTTTAAATTCATAAACAAAACCAGACACTTATAAAGAAATAAAACTTCTGTTATTAATGGTTTGCCAAAAAAATTCTTACTTCTTCTTTCCTTGTCGGATGACCAGGTGTGAATTGTAGTAAAACTCGGCTAATGATAAAACTCATAGTGGTAATTATGATCTGTACTAACCTGGTACCAAACGTACAGAAAGTAGTTATCATTAGGAGTTTTTCAGTGGTTGCGAGTTGCTTTCTGAGCTTGCTTAACATAATCGTCTTTTTTCTTGATAATGATACAAATATGCATGGGTGCATTGACTTTTTTCCGAGAAGTCTATTTGAACCGATATCGTGAGCTTGTCAGTGTTGGGTTGCAAATATTGCTATTGAATTGCAGTGAAGAGAATATCGAATGACAACCACTGCTGGCCGATTCTGAGTATCTTTCAACAAGCGCGCAACATGGAGCTTAAATTGAATGAAAATCACAATTGACGAGGCATTAGCATAATGTAGCATGGATCTGTAGGTGAGGTTCGATACGAAACGAGCGTCGACTAAGCGCTTCGAGTGGCGAGATAGATTAAAACACTTTCTTCCTGAGCGTAATCACATATATACTGCTTCTACTAAGTTCCATTATTATCGATGGAAATTATCAAGCTATCACAAACATTCTTACATTTAAGTTATTTTTGTAGACACTTCTTTGAAAAATTGCAGAATTACAAGGTCAAGTGTCACTTAGAAAATAAATAATTGGTAACTGAAAGTAACTGCGATTTAATCAAATATATTTGCAGAGTTGCTAGGATTAATCTGAAAGCAAAAATGGTGACTGAGTGTTCGTGAGTTCACAATGTGGCGAGAAAGTGCGATATATAAACTTGTAGACACCTGCTCGACCATAATCGACGCGTCGGGCATAATTAGCTGATTATTAATATCCCGCCCCCAGCTGAGACTCGCATTGAACCGTCGCTTGCGCGGGTTAGTGAAAAATATGCCGCAAAACTTCCCCGTGGCGATGAAAAAATAAAGAAAGTGAAAATTTGTTTTGTGTCTTTCAAGAGGTTTTTTAATTTTCGAAAAAGAAACTGAGAGACATAAATGCTCACCCGGGTTACATTAATTACCCCTGAAATTATTATAATATATGAAAATACTAATGAGTTGAGGAATATCGAGACAAGTTATAAATTACATGAAAGTTGCTTTATCATTTTATTTTCTATATTTTAATATTTTTTATTGTAGTTAGTGGCTCTAACCTTGGGAACATTTCCATAATAAGTTCTTTTTCTTCAATAATTAATAGAACCGAAGGAGACAATTTTTCTTGTCTTCTGAATTTCAGTTTTAATTAACCTTCTTAAAGGAATATTTAAAGAACATTCTTTTAGTTCCGAAATTCTATTAGTGAGAAGATTAAAAAACAGAAATTTTTTCCAACTGGCAAAATTCAAGAATCATTTGAAACCGGAATAACCGCAAGAAATGGTAAAAAAGTTTGTGTTTTTAGCAGTTCAACATATCCCACGAGAAACGACTGGGGATTTTTTAAGGCCGTAAAACACGATAATATTCAAACTAATTTCTTATAAGGTCAATTTCCCAGTACTCGTGGTGATCCCGATAATCGTGAAACTTGGTTATAATTTGATTATATTGTAAAATAATATATTTATCTCATTTTTAACATTTCATCATATAAAAGAAGTGTCTCGTCGACCCGAAATTCGGGATGGCTAATCCATCCCCTTTTCCAACTCTCGTAATTTTTCAGGATGACTAGACGCGGTCTATTATAAAATAGAATTTTAATTATTTATAGTTAGATAAAACGCAATAAGATTGGTGTCGCGATTACTCCGACGTTTAACTTATATCTTTCAAAATCGTGGAAATTTACGTGATATAGCAAATTGAAAATATAATTTACTACCGATCCATTTGAAAATAAATAAAGAAATCTAAAACTTATTCTTGTTTTGTCTAATCACTTAGTGTATTATTCCACATTATAAACACCATGTCGCAACTGAAATACGTAATAATTTAAATATTTTTCAATGAAAGTCTGGAAGAAATTACAGGTAAATTGCAAGTAGAAAAGAAAGATGAGACATAAAGTTCCAATTTAGCGCTGGAAGATTGTTAGGTTTGAAAGGGAGGTTCGACTTGGTGGTCGTTATGCGGGTGTTTATGACTCGCGCGTACCATTCAGCCTGCTATTTCCTCTCCTGATACTATCCCAGCTCTTTTTTCAAAGCCGTACGTGCACGCACTTTCTTCTTCTATCTTCTTCTTTCCTTCACACCAGACCAAGGAGTTTCAGATCGTGTGATAACTGGCACCCAACGCCAATACCATCCGCACTGTGCGACCCCCCACCGTTCAATGAGAGACATTTCTCATCATTTTCCATTCAGCCCATCTGAGTTATAAGCCCGGTACACCTTGGCCGGCACAATCGTTCGATTTATTATAACCCGTGAGCCTAATGAATTTAATTTCATATTTCATGGCCGGTAAGTAGGCACCGCGGTCAATGTAAACGCACGCACTTTAAAACTTGAATTTTTTTTATTCCCAAAGGTCTTTTTAACCCAGGGTATACCCAATCGATGTCGCCGTATTTCAGATCGCAAAAGAAGGTCCTTTCTTCTCGTACCCAGACGCAGAAGATTTCCGACTTTTACGTTTATTTTTTAGAAAAAAGGGGAATGACGTATTTCCCACTGAGACACAATAACTCTTTTTCCTTTCATGCTATAACATTTTGGTAATAAGGAAAGGTGAACTACGCGGTAGTTAAGTTATTAAATTTATCTTCTCAAAGTACCTAGTGCAAAACTAGAGGTGATTTATTATTTTTTACTGCCTAACGACGCGAAAGCGGAATATGGTCCACGACCCCTTGCTTTTTTAGTTCTTACTTTTCCTTCGTATCGTATTCTTACATAATGGAGCAACTCTGCTTTATAAAGGAAGTAAATATTATGGAAGTTGACGCAGATATTTTTTAGTCTGGTTATTAGTGGTTTACGTCAATGTAATCGGTTTTACATTCCAAGAGATGATTGTAGACCATTTTTTCTAAGTTTCTCATGCCAGGAATTCTTGAATGCAAGAATATCAAGATTCGGACCACTTCATCCTACCAGGGTGCCACTTCTTTCTCGAGATTGTAAGCTATCTGCTTACTTCCGGCAAACCTACGTGGCTTCATCCTATGGAGAGAACCACGTCACACTTGGCTTATTTCTGCGTGACTTTACCCCTAAAGAGGTGCACTTCTTATCAAACTAGTACCGTAGTAATTTGAAAGGATACATTTTCTTTAAGTTGGTTTTGGTGAAGAGGAATGTCTTCTTGTCTATATATCTATATACCCAGGTGGAAATTGTGGAAGCTCCCAAGTACTAATACAGAAAACTTCTAATAGTAACTGTATGCTCTGTACTAGCCTATAATATTGAACCAAAATTAGCCAACTTTCAGTTTAATACCAGTAGTGTAAAAATAGTCGACAAGTACAAAACATAGTTATCATTAGGTATATTTCTGGTTCTGGGGAAGTACAGTGGAATAGTAGGTAGTCTTGCGCAGTACAGTACCATTAGTAATTTTCCTGCAGGGTATCTGATAGCAAAATATTTAGATTTAAAATCTGAAAGACCTGCAGCATGAAAGTTGAATCGTTATTCATGTAGACTCTCGATTAAATCCCCTGCAGTAATTTCAAATAATTATCGTTATAAAATAATACTTATATCGTTAATACTCACGGCCCTGTGGGATCACGGGCCTAACAAAGCGCAAATCCCCCTGAGTAGATCGGACTTCGGGTTACTTGGACAGCAATACCACAACGCACTAACCTTGACAATAATGGCATGTATTACCGCTAATAATGATGAAAACGCTCGAGATATATCGGGTGCATGCCTCGTAAAATTTCTCTCATAATTGTGGACGCCTTGATAGAAGACTTGACTTCTTAACTACAGGAAGTCTAAGAAAAATATAATAGAATCATAAGAATTTTAATCTGCTATAGATGGAAATGTTCACAGAGTAAAAATATCAGTCATTTATACAATACAATTACGTAAGTCATTTCTATAAATTCGGGAAATCTATTAATTTTGTATTTAACAAATAGGTGCGGTGATTAGTACTTATATTTTATTATTATTATTATTACACCATTAAGCCATTTCCCTTTCGGGGTAGGAGTGACTCACTCGGCAGGGGAAAGGAGTAGTGTCTGGAAGGGATAGAGATTTTTCAGATTGATCCAGAATTCTCGTGCTATTTAAGTAAATAACACGTTCGTTCGGCAACACTGCTCCGACCCAGGTTTCTGATCAATCTCTCTAGCAATCACCCCAAGCGAAGAGCCTTACGAAGTCGTTATGTAAGGTTCCCCACTTGGGTCCATTAATAGCCAAGGTCTTTGTTTCAGGCGTCATTCATTCTACTGACACTCTTTTTATTAACTATTTGCCGCAATACTTTCCTGTCCTGGCATACTTCTCTAGCTTCTTTTATGTCCATGCATTTTTTCATGCAGGCTCTCGTGTTTCTGTGACTTCTTATGTCTCTTCTAACTAGGGTCTCATTCACACATTCTAATTATTCTTTCCGCGGTCTACCTCTGGGCACGCTGCCATTTACTTTACCTTGATACACTTTTTTCGTTAGTCGTTCATTTGGCATTCGCTCAACATGTCCGAACCATCTTAACCGATTTCTTTCCCATGTGTCTACTAGCGTCTCTTCTGCACCACATTCTTT
>NC_046664.1:102122150-102159639 GCF_010883055.1 Belonocnema kinseyi | reverse complement strand
AAATTTATCAATTCGCAAACTCTATGTGGTATGTACTCGCCACCGTGTTTAAGCATTTCAGCATTAATACCGTCTACCCCGGCAGCCTTACCGTTTTTCAAAGTTCTTAATTATATCCCTAATCTCAGTTACACAGACTTTTTCAATTGAATTTTCCAACGTATCGTGTTCAACATCGCAGTTGTGGTGTCCTATAGCTTCATCTCCGAATTGTCTCCTAAAATAGTTTCTGAAAGCCTCTAGTATTCCATCTGCATCATATACCATTTCCCCCCTACTATTTCTCATGTTGACAATTTCTGTGCTTTTCTTTCCTTTCATTTTTTTGTAAAGTAGTTTCCTGCTTCCTTCAAAGTCGTTTTGTATTTTTATCTCTTCTTCTGCTCTAATTGTATCTTTACTTTCTTTAACTAATCGTTTAAGTATCCTGTTTTCGCGTCTATAATCATTTCTACGTCTATTTCTTCCCTCATTGCTAAGACCTACGATGTTCAAATTTCTCTTGTAGGCTTCTCTCGTTGCTTTTTGGGCAGCCTGAATTTCATCATTCCACCACGCATCACCAGAAATTCTTCCTACAACTGCGGTACCACACACTTCGATCGTACATCTAAGAAGGATATCCCGTAACATTGTCCAGGCGCCCTCTATATCTTTGTTTTTTATACGGTCCTCCCATGTTGCCCTATTTATGCTTTCGATTATCTTATTTTGGAAATCTATTCGCACATCCGGTTTCTGTAGGTTCTCAATTTTGATTCGCGTTTGTTTTGCTTTCTTGGGTCTCTTTTTTTCTCCATCCCCGACCTAAGCTAATTTTTGAGATCAGAAGGTAATGATCAGTATTGCATTCAGGACCCCTCATGACTCTTGTATCTTTGACTAACTCTCTAAGTCTTTTTCATCAGCAACAACAAAGTCAATTATACTGCGGCTATTTCCTTTAGACCAGGTGTACATGTGGATCATTTTATGCCTAAACCAAATATTTGTAATAAACAGACCACTTTCTAAGCATTGACCAACTAATTTATCTCCGTTATAGTTTGTTCTTGGATCCCCAAAATTACCTAATACTCTTTCTGTATCCTGATTTTGGATGCCTACCCAACCGTTCATGTCTCCTAGTAGAATTATTCTTTCCTCATGTTCGCAGATGTTTATTGTGTCATTTAAAGTGTCCTAGAAGGCGTATTTTACTTCTCTAGAATCACTATCAACCGGCGCGTAGCATGCTATCATAAATAGTTTTCTGATTCCTACTTTCATTCTGGCCCACAGCAGTCTGGGAGACACGAAACCATGGTCACCGAGATGCTGCTTTGCTCTTTCATTCAAAATTAGACCTACTCCTTGTTTACCATGTGATTCACAGTCTACTCCTGACCATATTTCAAATCGCCTTTCAACACGCCGTTTTTTATGTCTTTAGTTTCGCATCCCTTTTTCTTTGTTTCGGGCACACATAAAATATCTAGTTTCTTCACGTTCATAGTTTCACGCAATTCTTTAATACTGGTGATACAAAGCTTCATAATATTTGCATATATAGTATACAAGTCAATCATACAAGTCAATCAAGGAACGTCTCGGCAGTAACATGTTACATGCCCTTAGAACATTCATTGAAAAAAGGGCATTTATCAACAAATTCAATGGAAATATTTACACCCTGGTGTAAAAGCAAGTAATTATTTTATAAGGATACATTTTTCGTAGCATTTCTTGTTCGGAGGCTGACAGTTGAATTAATTAATAGATCGGGGTGTATTAAATCGTTATGTCTTATCAAACTAAAGAGGAAACGCGAGTTTTAAGATTTAAATCTCAGCGTTCTGGGCATTTAGGAACCTGGCGACATTTTTTTTGTATTACGGGTTCAATAATGTCTATCCGACTGAAATATAGATAAGAAAATCGATCAATGGGCATCTGCGGGCTACAATTAAATATGTCGTATGGTAATCGAGCCGACAGGCGATTTATTGAAATCGCTCAGATCGGGAATTCATAGCGATTTTATGCCGATCGTTTCTGACACATTCGAATGATCATTCAAGAGGAACAAGTTTTTGAATAGGATCTGTGTGAACGGAAATGGGTGCTACTTACTTGTATTGCTCTATTTTTGTCATATATTATGTGTACCACTTATGGGAAAGCCAACTCATGTGGGAAACAATTTTCTCTTAAAACGATTGTCGCATAAAATTTATAAATTGATTTATATAATGTTCATAATATTTAGATATTCTTTCACAGGAGTATTAATAATTTGCTTTTAAGAATATAAGATCTCGAGATAAGAGAGATAATCTCCAATTAACGATAATTTCTTACATTAAATACGTCATAGCGTCATCCTGTCACAACTTAAGATGATAAAAAAAGATGTTTTTTTTTCTCTTCATAAGAAGATTATCCTCGGAAACATCCTGCCTGAGGACATAAATTATTTGTATTGGTGTCAGTTGCAATACCAGCCCATCTTTCTCAATGATATTTAGATATATTTCAATATATTGAATAATTGAAACATGCACGTACGTTTTATTTTGATACTAATTTTTTTTTTCTCTGTTACAGGTGAGTCCGAAACAAAATCTCCTACTTGCTTCTCGTATGTGAGTAATATAATAAGGTTTTTTCGTGCAAAGGGTATAAAAAATGTATTAATTTGATTGACACCTTAACTAAACGGTGACATGAGGCGCGTAGAAAACAATATCTAGCCCACATGCGGTTTATCGCTCTGGAGTTGCGGTCCCCTCCTTGCCGCAGGCAAACCATGGAATACGCAAAGTGGCGAATGGAAGGACCTCGATCGCAGTACGACATCCCTTATATTCCGTTAGTTTGCGACCCTTCATATCTTCTTGGGGGAACAGCGACCCCTTGTGCATCCAAAATAATTGTATTAGGTTATATCGCGGTCGTCTAGAGTGACGCGCATTTGGTTGAGGGTGAGCAGACAATTCGCGTGGTTTGTTGCGAACAGCCTTGAAAGTCATCGACACTCGCCGAATTTGAATTTCGTATCCTACAGCAAAAAAGGAATAGAGTTAGTTCGTAATGCGTCTCAAATCTTATCTCAGATGTCAGGGGTGCAAATCTCTACTGCCAAAAATTAGTCTAATCATTTCTGGAATGATGCTTTTTTCCTACTGATGTCACATGAAATTGTGTAGTTTTTAATGAATTCGATTCGTATGGCTCTTGCATTTTATAAAATTCAGTTGGGAATAATTTCAATCATGAAATCATTCAATATATAAGGCTTATTTATAAAGTATACCTTTACTTTTTGAAAACTTAAGTTTTCCTTCTTAAATTATAATATTTAATTTTTAAATTTAAAAAGTTTTAAATAGAGTGGAAGAATTTTGATGGTTAAACTTTTCAGCCTGATTGAATGTAAACATAAATTAATTCAATGTTTAAAAAATTGAATTGTACTCGTGGTTCCATCAAAATAACTTGATTTTTAACTCGAGAACACTAAGAATGTTTCTCTTGGATTTGGATCTAGGATATTTCACCACTATTTTTAGGTGAAGGAATCATTGGCGGAGTCACTTTTTAGTTTAAAAATGCATTTTTAATTTAATAAAATCGTAATACTAATTTCTTCTTGATAACGAAGCGAGATATGAAAAAAGTGAAGAGGTATCAAAATAAAGAATAAAAATATTATTATTCGAAATGTCTGAAGATGGGTTTTTACCTTACAAATTTTATCAGCTTAGGATAAAAAGTTTTTAGTGTTAAAAAGCATGTGAGTTGAAGCCATTTGA
Organism: Belonocnema kinseyi; assembly: GCF_010883055.1. NCBI lineage: Eukaryota > Metazoa > Arthropoda > Insecta > Hymenoptera > Cynipidae > Belonocnema > Belonocnema kinseyi. The sequence goes on along the minus strand of NC_046664.1, from coordinate 102,155,845 downwards.
ACGGAACCATATAGAATTTTTAAATGAATGACGAGGAAACATTTAGAAATAAACCATTCGAGATCTATTTAAAATTGACCAAAACTACAAAATTACACTAAATTTAAACGTACACCCAGCTCAGTTTAGTTCCAGTATCGGGGTTCGCATACAAATAGCCGTGGAATTAAAGCGGGGGAAGCGTCAGGACCGCCTGAACTTTTTTCAATTGGAATATATAATGTTGTGCAATATACTCGATTGTATACTCGCGCACAGAAGCCCTTCCAATGCGACAGTCGCGAACGCTCTCGCCCTGCATTCCTGAGTAACTGCGTCGGTCAGCAGTTCTAGGAAGAACTAAACTGCGGCAAACTAAATTGAGAATTGAGTGTACATATTACTTTTAATAGTGCTTTGAAAAATTTGAAAAATATGAAGGCACTTAATTGACAAGTGTTAAATTTGCCATATTACAATTACAAATTGAAGAATATTAATTTTTATATTATGCCTGATTTCGAAGCCTTTAGAAATGAACTCAGTCAACATAGAAAGCTTCCTATTTATACTCTGTTCTCTGAGAGAAGATCCTCTAGATCTAGAACAGCGATTCCCAAACTAGTGCTGCCGGCCGATGAGGCTGCCGCCGGCAGGGGGATGCCCCCCGGGCCGGGCAGCCCCCGAGGGGGAAGCCAGCCCGGGCCCAACCACTCGGCAGCCCCCCCCCCTCCCCCGTTATGAGGACCCTTTCATTGTCATGAGACTTAAGGCTGTTTCAATAACTAAAATCCTAAAGATATAGCTCAATTTAATTCTAATTATATGAATCATTTTCCTGATGTAATTTCAAGAAAATGAAAAAAAGTTGACGAAAATCGGTTAACATTTCGAGTAATTAAGCATATCGTTAAGAACACGCAAAATCACAAGAACTGTCAACTGGCATTGAAGATATTAACCGATTTTCATCAACTTTCTTTTCATTTGCGTAAAATTAGATTAGGAAATTGATTCAACTAATTAAAATTTAATTTATTAACATATTAACACTTTTTAATTTTTTTCAACTGGTTCTAATTCTCTCGCGTGAAGCATGATGTGTCTAGCAGTGAAGCAGTCAAGTGTCCCCCCTTGACGGCAGGGTATTGTGAAAAAATGTGAGGGTGGCGGCCCTGCCACTCCCCAGAAAGTGCATAAAAAGTTTGGGAATCGCAATCTAGATCTAGAGGATCTTCTCTCAGGGAACAGAGTATATACATATTCATTATTGAACATTTAAGATAAAATTTCCTGAAATTAAAATATTAAAAAATTTCATATGAAATGTTTTGAATACAGAACAGTTCTATTTCGGATGCTTTAATATCCAGTTTACTTTTAAAAGCTTCAAATTATGAAATGTTAATTTTCTAATTTTAAGGACTCGGAAAATTTTGTCTATTGTTTTGATACACTTGCCCGATTGACTAATGATCAGAGACAATTTGTTCTAATCCGGCATCCTAGATGCAATATGTTAAATACATCTAGGGTTCTGGCACATGAATCTGACGCTTAATGAAGTTTCTACATTTTTTTGGATATTTTGGGCATCCTTGTGGCTAGGTGCGTATAGTGGGTGCCCGCACTATGTCTCGTCCGTATATAAATCAACGATGGGCGTAACAGACATCGAGGGACACCATAGAGGTTGGAAGGAAAAGGAAACCCATCTCTCGAAACAACGCCTCGTTAGATTTATCGCTGTGACTCGTCTCCTCTACAGTCTACACCTATGCACTACAGCTGGCTTGTCCGAGTTACCAATCTCTTCTCTTTCGGTATATTTAGATATCAAAGTCCGATGTAATTGGTATACCTTTGATACGATCGACCGGTGTTCGCGCGTTTTGAAAGATCTTCGATATCGCGTCCCAGCCCTTGTAGGTACAGATTCTTCCTATGGCCATTTCCTCATACGAGTCAAGAACAAGGCGACAAATCAGAAACAAGCTGCTAGCAATATCACACAAATCATCAATTTCCCATAAATTGACTGAATAACTACATTTTTCTACTTCCAGCTGATAAATACGATCTACAGTAGTTTCATGTTTTATACTCATCAAGGCTATAAATTAAATTTATTACGCAAAAGCTTTCCTTATACACTACTTCGAAAACTGATTCATGAAACAAGATATGTAGTTCTGTAAAGTTAGTGCGTGTTCAATTCTCATTTAGGTTCGGCTTAATGAAATCATTGCATCAGTTTTTTGAAAGCGTTATCAAACTGCTTCAATAATAGCTGTAACCTTACTTACAGAAAAGATAATTTGTAGATACTCAAAAGGAAACTTTAACTTACTTTAAATAGCAAAATGATTGGAGTTCAAGATAGAACCCTTTTTAAAAAAACTCCATGGCAATCTTAGTACTACACTAATTTATAGACTAACTGAAAAAATCCGGTCTGTACTACAAAATATAGACAAGGATCCTCCCAACAAGGATGGAATCTCGATTATGAATTCAGTCTAGCACTAACATAATTGTCGTTCGATTTAGTTCTTAAGAATTTCCGCGGGATTAAACTACTTCCAAGACAGTAATTACAGGCGTTCCATTATTATTATCACTCTGCCTAATATTTTAAATTCAATTTAGAAACTAGGTCACCTTTTCTGGTCACATTCGTATTTAAAAAACTGAGACGAATGTTGCGATTTCTATCTTTTCTTATAAATTATAGTATAACTGCAGTCCAAATATGAGAATGTTCTTCCGCAAGTCTAGAAAGCCGGTTTCGTTTATCATCAAGCATTCGAAAATATATTTATCTTTTTCTATATCCTTTCTTTTATCAAAGGGAATTTTCAAATGAATACATTCATTTATGGAACAAAAAAAATAATAATGATTCGAGGGTTGCAACAAAGAAAGACGATATTTTATACCCGACTGATGCTGACTCACATAATCAGTTCGTTTAATTGTGCCAATAATAAACTCGTAACTCGAGCCCTTGCGCAGTCGTAACAAGACTGCAGTCCGTTATCATCACCCCGCTCGTCATCGACCCCGGAAATGCATTATCTGTCCGGATTCGCGTTTCCATTGTGGTATTTGCATGAGGGAATCGAGCATCGTAGTGGATTGACGCGTGCTTGTATCTGGCTTTATCACTTTGCATGACACGTGCCACGTACGCTTGACTTTCTCTGAATCAAACAAGCGATAGGAGATCGCATCTTCAGTAGCATTTTCACACATTTAACAATTCATAGCAACAGTTATTCTTAGAATATTTACTCTTTAAAAATATATGTGCAATACACTTGCGCAATTCTGATTTGGAAAACAAGAAAACCTTAAAATTCTTTAAGTCGAACTAAGGAAGAAAAGTATATATCTTCAATTTTGCAAATGATGGCAAAATTAAATTCACCGGTTTTCTTATTTCACACGGCTGAATCAAGCACAAAGAATGATTTATATGGTGGCCATAGGTCAAGGTTAGTCACATCATTAAGCCATTTCCCTATCGGGGTAGGCGTGACTTACTCGGTAGGGGAAAAGAGTAGTGTGTGGAAGGGATAGAGATTTTTCAGATTGATCCAGAATGCTATTTAAGTAAATAACACTTTCGTTCCGCAACACTGTTCCGACCCAGGTTGCTGATCAATCTCTCTAGCAATAACCCCAAGCGAAGAACCTCACGAAGTCGTTATGTAAGATTCCCCACTTGGGTCCATTAGTGGCCAAGGTCTTTTTTTTCAGGCATCATTCACTCTACTGATACTCTTTTTATTAACTATTTGCCGCCATACTTTCCTGTCCTGACATACTTATCTAGCTTCTTTAATATCCATGCATTTTTTCATGCAGGCTCTCGTGTTTCTGTGACTTCTTATGTCTCTTCTAACTAGGGTCTCATTCACACATTCTAACTATTCTTACCGCGGTCTACCTCTGGGCACGCTGCCATTTACTTTACCTTTATACACTTGTTTTGTTAGTCGTTCATTTGGCATTCTCTCAACATGTCCGAACCATCTTAATCGATTTCTTTCCCATGTGTCTTTTTCTTGATAAGTCCATGTCTTGGAAGTTAAATTAATTTGTTGCAAATTCAATTGTTTGGTTAAAAAATTCGTGTCTTTAGATTGCAAGTCCATCTTTTATGGTAGATAAGTAATTTTTTTCGCTGAAATAAATAGGTCTGAAATTTTTAAGTTCTATTTGGAAATTGTTTAAATCCGTATATGAAAGAATCTATGTTAGAAATTTTACAAGATTAAAATGCGGGTCTATGAGATGGGGAAAATTGATGACGAAAAAATGAGGGAAAAGTCAGGCAATTTTGAAAATGAAGTTTTTCAGCCACCGCGTTTATACTATTATTTGTCATTTTAGCCGGCACTGTTCATCACAATGGAACCCCCCCCCCCCTCCTAAAAATTGGTTAAATTTGCGAAATATTCTATTTTATACACCACATTAGGCTGCAATTTAAGTTGTGCAATTAGATACACGAAGGAAGATTTTCAGTAGGAACCTTTAATTCTCTAGCTTGTGCACTTTTTATCGTACTGCTTACTGAACTATGCGTGACAGTATGTATCTCTTCTAGCAAACTTAACGCGTATATCTATGAGCGTGCAGTGATCTCGGACTTCCGGCATTGCTTTGGTAATTATAACACGGAGAACTCTCGAGTGCACGAAAGTCGAGACCTCGACTCCGAGGTTACATACTCTTAGGCGAAATGCTGCAATAAATATATATTATCTACCAATTCAATCATAATCAACAGTTTACAAATATAAAATTGGTCGCGTTAAAAAAATTAAATTCCAACTTAGCCTTAGCAATGAGAAGCTTTCTTTTTGGTCCCTTATATCGTGTATACAATTAAAAATATATGTATTAATATCTTGAGGTTGGGCGGAGTCGAAATAAAATAACAAAATTCGTTAATCGCAGAGTTAAAAAAAATAGTGAATGTTATTTTTCTTTCATGATCTGTATAATATGCCTGATTTCTACAATTAATTCAGATTTTTTATTTGACTTTATGTGGGAGAAAACAAATTTTTATGGAAACCTGGAAATGGAAATAATGGATAGAAACTCTAAAAATTATTTTAAAGAAGATTCACCAATTTTACCAGTCTTAGGTTATATGAGCGTTTTACACCATAAATTGGTAATTTTAAACAAAAAAACTTGCAATTTATATTTTCAAATGAAGAATCATTAGATCTAAGTGAAATACTGTGAAACTGAAATTTTCATTAAAACCTAATTAGATTACAAGTAAGATTCATAATTATTTAATAATTTTCGGTAATGTTGAAATTTGAAATTGGCCATTTTTATTTGTGTCCGCGTTTTATATCGGAAATTTGTATATTTAAACAAAAATTCATTGGATTTGAATCAACTAATATCCAAAATTAAGTTTAGATCAGAAATGGTCATTTTGAAATAAAAATTATTATAATTTTTACCAGATTTATTTTAAAGAATTTTCACAACTTTGTATAGATTCCCAGCTATTAAACAATTTAAGGTTAGGGGAACTTTTTTTACCAGAAATCGGTTACTTTAAACAAAAATCATTATATTTTACAGAAGAATGAATTTAGTTGTGGTCAACTGCTTTCGGATTTCTTTTATACAATAATATACTAATACAAAATTGAAAATATGGCGGAAATAGAACAAAAAATTAGTAATGGAGTATAATCTATCCATCGCGTAGAATCCGGTACATGAATTAACTGGTAGGATCAGAGGCAGAATGCTCGTTACATACAAAATACCAAAATCATGGTCGTTTCGTGTACGTCAAGGGGAAGTCAAAGGTAGCGATCTCCTCACAGACGAAACACCGGGAAATATTGTTTCTCATTATGGCCAAGAACCCTGCAGGATTATGACTACCATCCGGATAGAATGCTATAGGGCAACAGCTCTTGTGGTATAAACTGGTTTTCTAACCATTACTTGGCATCGCATCACGTCTCATATATAATAAATACTATGGGTATAATATCGCCTTTATGGTCGAAGATGTGCAGACAAATTGTGAATTCTCCTAGTCACGAACAGAAACCTAATTCTTTTACTCTTATCCTTTTCTATTTCATTTTTGCATTTTCAAAACCAATTTGTTAAAAATAGCTGAATTCTAAGGATTTTTTCATTTACTTTTATCTTCTCTTACAATTATTATTATTATTATTATTATTATTATTATTATTATTATTGTTACACCATTAAGCCATTTCCCTTTTGGGGTAGGCGTGACTCACTCGATAGGGAAAGGAGTAGTGTGTGTGGAAGGGATAGAGATTTTTCAGATTGATCCAGAATTCTCGTGCTATTTAAGTAAATATCACGTTCGTTCCGCAACACTGCTCCGACCCAGGTTGCTGATCAATCTCTCTAGCAATCACCCCAAGCGAAGAACCTCACGAAGTCGTTATGTAAGCTTCCCCACTTGGGTCCATTAGTAGCCAAGGTCTTTTGTTTCAGGCGTCATTCACTCTACTGAAACTCTTTCTATTAACTATTCGCCGCCATACTTTCTTGTCCTGGCATACTTCTCTAGCTTCTTTATGTCCATGCATTTTTTCATGCAGGCTCTCGTGTTTCTATGATTTCTTATGTCTCTTCTAACTAGGGTCTCAGTCACACATTCTAACCATTCTTTCCACGGTCTACCTCTGGGCACGCTGCCATTTACTTTACCTTGATACACTTGTTTCGTTAGTCGTTCATTTGGCATTCTCTCAAGATGTCTGAACCATCTTAAACGATTTCTTACCCATGTGTCTACTAGCGTCACAATTGATTATATATAACTTAAGGCAGAGATGAACACATAGGGCTTGATTATTGGTTGGGACATGCTGATTCATGGAACTTAATTGAAAATATTCGCAATTCCATTCCGCTTTGTTTCTCCCTGGCGGGGTTCGAAACACGCTACTATTTAAGCAAATCTCTTATATAATTCATATTTATTTGATCAATATTCTTAAATTTTATTATCAGTTAATCAGTTGGCAGAGAAAATATAAGAATAAATAGGTATAATATTAGGACAACTTAGTCGATGGACGCTTTGCACTTGAAATGACAATTCCGAACTTAACCACATTTCATTAGAATATTTAGCTGAAATGTATATTCGCCAGAAATTGTAATGTACACATACATTTATGGCATACACATTACATGCAAGTTCGCGTGTTATTATCATGAGAATGAATGGTTTTTTTAAATTGCGCTTTCGTCCATTAATTTCTTCACAAATCATATGTATAAAATAGATCTCAGATAATTTTCATGAACTCATACTTATTTTACCCCAAGTAAAAATTGAAAGGAACACTTCTGGTCGAAATTTTAAAATAAATTTTTAGAGTTTTTGTTTTCTCTTATTCTCTCTTTTTCCATATGAGTTTGTCTTTGTCATAAGAGGATCATGGTGCGTAAAGTCAACAGCTCTTGGTCGCTTGCTCGCGCGCGTGGGAAATTAAATATGTAAAATCGCACGAGCGCGAATCGCTAAATATTCAACACAGATTTATTATACGAAAACACGATATAGCAACGTTCCTACGTACACATTGGCTCACCTGTGCCTGGCAAGGGGGTTGCTGGACGTTTTAATTAGAATTCGGATAAAGTGCGTTCCATACAAGCGGTTTCGTCGGCTGCCGCGAATATCGCGTCCCCCAACTGTACAATATATTTCACGTCCACGCGTTAAGGTCAAGATCCGCTGAACCCTGACGGAGATAAGCGATGCCTCCCTCCTCGAATTTCGTCAAGAGTGGCTCTTCTGCTTTTCGGATTCAGGATGCCATACGATTCGCACCTACCTTCTATATTGCATGCGCGCCTTTGGCTACGGACAGCTCCATTAACGTTCACCGCGGGTATCCAAAACTTCATGCAATCTACCAGGCAGCTCGAAACATACCTCCAACCTCACCTCGCAGACAGCAGCCGATGGAAGGTTACTGAAAGGATCTCACGAGAAGACTCGCGTGCTATATAATTCTCTGCTATGTAAAAGCCACCTTTGTGGGTATTTCTACTACCTTGTTCTTGTAAATGTGTAATCGAGGGTTATATATACTTCGAGGCCCCGCCGAGATGCTCTGATGCCCGGATGGATGGAGCATTCGTGAGCTCGTTATCGAAATCCCTCAAGCGAGTCTGACAGAAGCAGAGACTCGATTCTCACCTTTACTCGTTCTTCCTGGGCCTGAGGTGATGTCTTTACTGTTGGGGTCAATCAGTAAAGTACCTTTAATTTGTCCATGTTAATAAAGAAACAAATTTACAATTTGTTTCGAACAAAACATACCTAGTCAAATAAATCGCTATTTCTATCTTTAAAAATGATCAAGTTTCATGAAGGAATAAATTCTGTGGTGAGCTTTTTAAATGCAAAAAGGAAGCGCAAGAAAGGCTATTTCTATGAAGGGAAATAAGTGAAAGATAACGATTTTATACGAGCCTTCACTTAACCCAATGTGCGAGAACAAAGAAACGTGGATCTCGGTAGCCGAAAATCGTGTTAGTGCTCTCCCGAGGAAGCAATCTGCCGCGCCAAGAAACTTCCTTGCGAATAAAATATGCGACGAGAACGTTGCTTACTCGCAGCAAGAAAAGCTCGACTTCCCTCAGAACCCTTTCCCGGCATAACATCCCCTCAAAAATTATCATTCCGCGCCGCCGACGTCGCTTTGATAGCCGCCGGAAGTGTCGAGAGTGGCTTTAAAGTCAACGCCGAGATCTCGAACGATCATCTGCCTCCGGTGATATTTTGTTGGTTCAATTTTTTTTCTACTAGGATGTTTAATGTATAAGGCTGCTTGTTTCCTCCGTTAAAATTATTACCACTACATACAACTAAATAGATTAGACTTTATGTAAAATCGCTTAAAGTCATAAATTAACAGAAAAAGTAAAAATCAGCAATGAAAGAAGTATTTTCGATGTTGTTGGGGTTTGAAAAGAGAATTTTTTTCAATTTAGGCTCAGAATGGAAGGACGTAGGAAGGTCGCTAGAGCTCTGATATTTGAGTACTGACATTTTCACCCCGGGGTTGACGCGGGCAACCCTTTGGCGTTAGCACGTTCAATCACTCCATTGTCTCGGCGGCGTTCGTTTTATGCCCGCGTCAACGCTTCATTATGGGGCCCACGGTCCGGTCGACTTGGCTTCTATAGCCCCCTCGTGCTCGCCACATTGTCTATTTCAAGAATATATTACGCGGCCACACGCACACTCTGTTATATATATAATTAAAAAGTTGTCATAAGGACAACCGCAGGATTTCGCCGGGAGCGGGTGCTAATATGAAAAATTGCACCCGCTTCCAGCGAAATCGCGGTAAAATTTGAGCCACAACCACGTCTCACAACCGTGAGATAGGTGGTTACAGTCTGTAAAGGAATCAATACAACGATCCAGCAAAAGCCTCGTGCACCCAAAGAACACGGAGCGACCCAAGGACAACCACCTTCTGCATTTTTCCCGCATGTGTTCTAGCATATTGTTAACACGCAGGGATGCTTTTTAGGCCATTAGCAAGTGAAAGCTTGGCACCTCCAAGAGCGCCGATGATAATGACGATCAGTTTAACAGAATATTCCGGGTATAATCGTTGCAATTCCCTTATAAGGTCTCGATACCTCTCTTTCTTTTCATTCTCCTTGGCTATGATGTTTTTGTCAGCTGATATATTTACTCTGAACCGCACCCCATATAATCATCCAAATTAATCACTTGACCCAATATTTTTTCCACCTTTTTGAAAAATAACATAAGGAAAAGCAGGATAAGACGGATGGAAAAACGTTTTTGGTCGTAAAATGGATAAATGATATGAACAAGTGGAAGAAGTATAATATACAATCTTAAAGCTGAAACGTTTATTTAAAACGTAGCAATGCATCACATGAATTGTATTATCCTTTTATCCTAAATTCTATACTTTTTGACGCAATTAATCTGCATTTATGCCAGTCATTGCTGCCAACTTTCACAGAAAAAAATTGGAAATAATTATATTTTATCATGGTGATAAAATGCATTAACTTGCGTATTTATTTTAAATTTGATACCCAATCCTAACTTTTTAACGACATATTCACCTCGTATCGAATGATACTTCATACAAAAACACGTAAAATATATTTTCGATAAAAATTAAGAGAATTAATCATCAGAAAATTTTGAAACAAATTAAGAGTTTCCAGAATCGAAAGAACCAGTAAAAAAGTGGCGGACACAATTTAATTCCTAAAAGAATGAAAATCGTACTGAGAAAAAGATCTTTTTAATTCAAGGAAAAAGATTTGTTTAAATAAATATTTTTGATTCAAAACACCTTCTTTATTTCAATTAATAAAAAATTGGTTAAATTTCAATATTTGGAAGATATTGAAACTCATTGAATAAAAGAAATTATTTGTTTCATTTGATTTGTTTGATTCAAATAAATGATTTCATGAATCCAAACAATAATTTTGTATAAACGTCTTATACTTAAATTAAACAACGTATTTGTTTGATTCAAGCAAATAATAGTTCTTTGTGCATCCGCTTCAGTTTTTGGGCGCTGCAGCGTCACTTAGTTTTAGGCAGTCAAAATGGTGGTTGAATCGTTGAATGGCGTCAGCGTGTTTGTCCGCGGAGCATGTAAGCAGTAATGCAAAGGCTTTACCTAAGCGAAGCCTTGGAAATTTGCAAGTTACATTGGGCAAACTAGTAAAGGGTTGGTTTTCCACCAATTCCAGACAGTCGCCAGTTTTATTTCTAAGTAACTTCAGACATATATGTAGGATGTTTTGAGAAAAATTCTGGAAACCTGGGACCTACCCAGCGATTTGAGTGAAATTTTAAAGAAAAGTTATTTTCTTGTTATATTCTTAACCCTATTAAAGAGTGTCTTCTAACCTACAGCTGTTACTCTCACCATAGCGAAAAACAAGGGTTATTGAAAACAAATTCCCTTTTTAAATCAAAATGTCAATTTATTTAAATCGAGCAAAATCTGCAATTAATTTAACAGAAAAAAACGTTTAACTTAAACAAGAGTTTTATTTCATTCAAAAAAAAATATATTTAAATCCAAAATGTATCATCAACCAAAAAATTTGTTTCAATCAAATGTATGTATGTTTGACTGCATAACAAGAAAGAATATGTTTGCTTCAAACATAATATATTTAATTCAAACAGATCTTTTTGTCAGTGCGGTTAACGGATAAAATTTCAATCGCCATTTCCAAAACACATTTTTTCAGTTTTCAATTAAAAAACAGCAAGTAAGTGGTCAGAAGACTGACTATCAAATTCGTTGTTAATACTGCTACTCATAAAAAATTAGTACAAAACTTTTGCCGTCCTTCAAATTATTCATTAACAACAATAAAATATAAAATAATATAAATTATTTATAACTTTCACAAAACTAGGGTGATTACAACCAATAGAATTTCAAAAGCTTCGTCACTGTGGGTACTGTACACCAGATTTACTGTGGGCGACTTTTTTTTACGAGTTTATTATTTATTTTATATTCGCAAATAATTTAAATTTCTCTGCTTCATTCCCTCAGACCTTACTTTACTCTGAACATAAATTTTTAACAATGAAACAAAATTAAAAAGTCCCGATAGAAAAAATATTAACAAAAGCGTAAAACTATCCATTAGCGTCCTGCAAACGATTATAATTTTCAATGAAGCGTATCAAGGTTGGTTTTATTTAATTAACGAATTCGTTTTGTCTATCAATTCTATCGCAGTTTAAATTACGAGTACCGAGGGTCGATGGGTGTACTTTGGCAGGATCACGGAGTGGATATGTTGCCGGCCAATTAATTACGACATAAAGTCGCGCGCGCACACGATTAATTACGAACCGGCGTTCGGCGAGCGCATAATTGACATTGTTGCCGCATTGTTGCCAGCGGCCACTGGATTTATCAATAGATTCCTCTCTTGGTGGCAGAGAACCAACCCGCGTATTCCCCTCGTTCGATTTTCATAGTTTCGCGAGATGGATGCAATGTCCTTGCTGTACTTTGTACACACCGCCTATACAGAAACCGATAACTGGCCATTATTTCAAGCGGGTCGTCGTTTAACTGCTCCCGCAAGTTTTGGTTTCCCAAAGTTAGACCCATCCACTGCATTGCTTGTTTATTCTCTAAGTTTATCTCGTAAAATTAAATTATTGTATGTAAATTTCCAATAAAATTTGAAGATTAGCTTAAATTTCAACGTGTTTAGAAAATATTTTCCACTGCGACAGATATACAAAAAATTCGCATCTTTTGTGGGCACTGATTTTATGGGAAATTGAATAGTCTTTGAGAATTTTGAGCTATGCAAATGACTAATTATTTGAATTTCTATGACGTTGCGTTCTTGGATATTTTTTCATTTCTCCAGTCAACCTGCTATGTATTTATGCAATAAGGTTATCTTCTGTAACGAAATTACATAAAAAGGCCTAATTAAGTAAGGTTAGATAGTGCTTCATATATTATTATATTTACATCTATATGTGAAGTTCTTTAAATTCTGCTATATTTGAAATAATTGATGCAATACCAAACGCTTCTAGTATATTTCGAATATCACATTTTATTTCTATTGCACATTTACAATACTTTAGGCCATCTTCGAAGCAAATCGGACAATTTTTAGCCAAAGAAAGTATACAAGTGTCTGCAATTTTTCTAAGCATTGAAGTTCACAGCAAATTATTAGCAGTTAAATTGTAATAGAAAATACTAAAATTATACATCTCTGTAATACATCACTTGATTGGATCCACTCAGAGAAAATATTGTTTTTTTTTTTTGCAAAAAAGTCATTTAGTTGACTGTATTTAGTTGATTGAAAGAAAATTTTGGTTAAGTCAACACAATTTATTCTAAGTCGACCAAACTCGTTTGCTGTAATCAACCAGAGATTTTCTATTCTTCATTTTAGCAAACGGTTGCTCGATTTCGATCAATGTTTTGGTAAAATCTGCCAAAATTTAATAACAAAAGACTTTTGCTGGATGAGACAAATTTTTTGGCCCATCTAATAACTATAAACTATGCTTGCAATAAAAAATTATTTTGTAAATTCAACTAAATATTTTTAATGTGTATATCAAAAAAAGTTTTAAGGAAAACGGTTGTGCCGCATAGTGTAAATGAATACGGTTCCGGGTCGACCGCGGACATGGTATATCGGATATCACAATATTGTGAGGAAGCGCCTTCTCGCGACATAATGGAGCACGAGCACCGATAATTATCATAACAACGCGAGTATTTAGAGACGTGTCCTATCGGTGGTACACATCGAGCGACACGCATTTACCGGACCTAGGTGTTGTATGTACAAGCACCCCGTTTAGGGGTAACATTGTCATGTTAATAGTGACAATGCCAATCCCATTACGAACTATAGGGTTACGTGTCGGTTCCACAGTACCTCTATTCTTCCTGGTGCTCTTTGTAGCAGGTAAGGTCAACTTTTTCTTTCATCCTCTAGCAAAGGAGGACGTCACTCGTTCATTCGTCGGCAAATCTCGAACCTTCACTACCGATCTGTTCTCTCTCACTTTCGCTTTTTCAAATCTCTATCTTCTTCACTGCTCTATCTTTCTTCTTTTCTATCTTTTCTATCTTCTATATTTCTGTCCTACTTTGTCACCTTCTTTCTGTTTCTCATGATATCGCGGACCGGTTTCATGCCTGAGGCTAAATGTCAACAACGGCATAACGGCCCGGTTAGAGGATTACCCCGTCCTCGAGGGTAGCGCCAGACAAAAGGTCGTGAACTTTCTACGTGTCATAATCCGTCTGAGAGGAGGGTTCCTCGCTTTCAGGTCGAGACTATCCTCAATTCGCTCCTGCGATTCGCTGGCGCATCGCGATCTTCCTCAGTTAATAACTACCGCGGTTCAATTTTGCATTGGAATATGAAAACTAAATTTCAGCTTCCTTGAATAACAGTCTGAAGTCTCGTCGTTTCTTGCAATTAAAGGGAGATTTAATTAGGCAGTTGTCTCGGGGTTATACGACATTTCGATTTTAGAGCAAATAAAGCTTATTAATTTCGGTCACCCTTGTTCTCGGACAAACCCTCTCTACGAGAAATCACATCCGCATCCTGTAAATTCGTCTGCGCATCGTAGACCTCTCGCCTTGAGTAACATGTTCACGTCAAAGTTTGAGGCGCCAATCCGGACATCAAAATCATAATTACCTCTGAAACAACACTTTTACTATCGTACAATTCTCTGTAATATAAGCTTTAGTTAATTGCAACCCTAAATCTAGTCATGGCTATCGGCTGCATGACGTGAAATATTAAAATTAAAAGAATTTTATCATACCAACTGTGGCGAAGTACTTGATGAAGTCGTTTTCTTCAATTTTTCGTTTTCTTAATAGCCCACATCACTCGGGACGGAATAATTAATATGCTTATTAAAAAGCACTCGGCGATCTCACGATTCATTTTCTCCCGGCTACAAGCACGAATTGCGTTTTAACACCTTCGTCGAGCCATCTATTTCCTGTCCTTTTAATTCACACAATCTTAGGAGGTGAGCTTTATCGTCTTGTTTGTCTCACCGAATAACCATTAACGTTTTTATTATTTTCTTTCTCTCTATAAGTCAAAAAAATCCTGCAATAATAACCTCTCCTTAATTGATGTACAATGAATTTACCATCTACCGATTTTTAAGTTATGAAATCAGTAGCTTTTTCGTATCACATCGATCGTGCAAGTGATTTGGATGCCACTTATGTCAGTAATTAAGTTGACCAACCTAGGATATGTCAATCAAATGACAGGACTGCCATGAGACTATTAAAATCAGAGTTTAATGATTCTGGTCACCAAAAAATGCAGAAAAACTTTAAAAAATTTCTTACATTAAGATCATGGTCTTTACGTTACTATCCTGCTGCTGGCTTCTTCTTCTCTTTGAATACTTTTTGTCCCTCTAAAGTATCGTAATCACCCCGTGAAGATGCGAAATAAATTTGTCCAACTGTTGCTTTCGATAAAAATTCCAAAAATATTTTTTCATTCACCACCCCTAGACAATTTTTACCAATTCAATCATTTAGAAAACAACCATCCTAAGATCGTGCAGCAGTGTGAACTTAACGCGTTTATTGCCCTATAATACATTTAGAAGAAGTGATATTAAGATGATTATTTTAATGCAACTTTACCGCTTTTTAATAAGTATTTAGGGAATGTCGGTATTCATCTTAAAAATTGATTTTTCAAGGTAAGAGAATTTTACAATGTCAAATAACTAGAAGATTGATTTACATTCACAACTTCGCCCCGATGGTAAACTTTGTACTTGAGAACTGGCAACAAAATTCTGATTAATGGTGCGTCAAGTTTCTGAAACCTACCACAAAAAAAAAATAAAACGGAACTACTTATAAACTTTATGACAGCTGGATCGTAACCTAATCCAATCGAAATCGTGCAACGAGGTCGGGTTGGAATCAGATCGGAACGCCTGAGTCGGACAAATCTGATACTTCGAACCGAAAATAATCGGCGGATTCGCGAGGACGAATGAATGTTAGGTCGAGACGATAGGATGAGAAAGAGGACCAGGAATGACAAGAGGGCATGAGAGATACGCGAATTCTGCCATGCCCTTCGGAAATGTCATATAGCTGTCTAGATTTGCGGAGGCAATATTTCACGCCGGGAGGTCTGTCTGTCCGTTAGTCGGTCCGTATGAATGTTCACTCTCTCTTTCTGCCTCTCTTGCTCTCCGACACTTTTGAAGGAGTTTTTACGGAGTCTCTCGATCTTTAATCACAGCTCGACCTTCCATTGTCAGTGACGTCACCTCCGACTCGGAAGGGTGCTCTCGGGGGTGCTTTGCGTCGGGCGCTGATCCCTCTCTACGTCATTTGTCTCCGCGGAGGCCTTATTTGTACGCGCTCTCACACGAACACGTATGTAACTTCGAATTCGTCTGGGGATGGGCAAGCAGGATTACAAGTAACATAGGTTAAAAGTTGAGTCAGCTTTCGAAAATTGCTTTTTCCTGTCGTTGATTCAGAATCGTAGAGGAAAAAGGGAAAATTGAAATTACTTTTTTGTGAATATCGAATCTTTTGAAGGAAAATAGTTGCGAAAATCTTCAAGAGTCTAATTATGGAAGAAAGTTATACCAGAACAGGACTCTTTTGAAGGAAGCAGAATCGAGAAATGTTTCTCAGAGGACCGGTCGAAGTCGACCCTCATTGGAGAACCTTTTTTGTTGCAAAACTTACGCTAAACGAGCAAATCTGCTCGCTTATTAAGGGGGTCGCCACTCGTGGTACATTGCCTGAGATTATCGTGTCGATGTAAAGCAAGTTTGAGTTCGATATGTGTGTGTTACTCTCAACAATTTGTAATCTCGGGCTTATCTTCGGCAACGTAAAATTCGACTCGATCGGCATTCTTGTCCTGACCGGCAGATCAGTCGTAGATCAAAGTATCGGGAAAGAAATCATTACGATTAAAATCAGAAGAAACATGTAAACATTAAATAACACCGACAATATTCTTATACCGGTTCCAATTTTTTAGAAAACGTCACAAAAGTCTGATATTTCTAATTTTATTTATTACGATTATAATTTCCGATTCTGACAAGAACTGCATGGATAACCATAATATTATTGGACCTGTTTTATGGATATTTAGTGCCTATATCTGATTTTTAGTGGCGTGCAAAATCTGTTTGGCTTAGGTAAAGTTAAGCTCAGTTTTTTCGTGGATTAGTTAAGCTGATGTCAAGTTGACCTTGACACGAAAGAACTGAAGCTGGCTCTTAAACTCAAAATTTTCAAGCAAACAAAATTGATAAGTAAAACTAACAAAATTTTAGATGGTCCCTGAACAAAGGCCACTTAAATTTGTGAGTCAACTTATGAGCATGTGATACTTCGTCATGTGGTACAATTCCCCCGTTTTTTCCCACAAAAATGAACATTTTTTAAATCTGATTTCGGAGATGATATAAAATATCATAACGGACGTCCCCAAACCCTTTTTCGAGGGATGATACCAGAACAAATTTATTGTGCTAAATAAAAATTTTATGCTTGTGAACTATTTTGAGGTTAGGATCGTTTTTTGGCTCTCTGTTATTCCGATAATGTAGGTCTCTGTCGTGCCGATACAGTCGGTAGCACTTAAGAATAATTATGGGAGAGAATTGTAACCATTGTAACTCACATAACCTCAAAATACACACACATCACATTTAGCAAAATTAAAATTTTGTTGATCAAGTCACGAAAAGTTGTGCAGGTACGTTCGTTAGCATGTTTGCTATCATTTCCCAATTCTCTGAAGACAAAATATTTATTATTCTAGGGAAAAAAACCGAGAGAACCTAAAACTGGTAAAATCGATCATTTTCTAAGTATCACATGCCCTTAAAAATCAGCAATATAGTTTCATGAAAGTTGGCATAATGCGATTGTTTGGGTTGCTTAATATGAACTTTTGGTCAAAATAAATAATCTTAAGCTAAGAGGCAGAGTTTACAAATCTGCTTCTATTACTAGCTTTTTAGAGTTAATTTGAGTCTATAAGCTAAGCTTATAAGTTTATAATAACTTTGCCCTAGCCTCGAGTGCCAACGTGAGTTAGGAAATTAAAATGTAAAAGCGCAAATTGTCGGTTCACCTTTATGGACATTTGCAAGTCTTATGCAACAATGTACTATATTCATTTGCAGGTTGTTCATTTTCAGTTGATATAAAAAGAGCTATAAATCGTTGAAATAGATGGTATCCGTACAAAACCTACCCCGCCTTTTTTCACAAATAAATAATAAATTTAGATAATTTTAAAATTAAAATTTTTTAACTCTCAAGCATTAAAAAAAAATTTAATTGACTTTGCTTAAGTTTGATCAGTTGTTTCATAACATCTCACATATGAATCCACAAATAATAATGAATGAAGTATTTTTTCAAACATTTATCTTTTTTCAGGATAAGTTAACGCGAAGATAAATATTCATATTTGACCTATTAATTTCAAAATAAAACACTGGATAATTTTCAATGAGGAAATGCTTCAAATCGCAGAGCGCCTCTATATAGGTGTCACTGGACACAAAGAACTGTCATGCTTTGCGCCATCGATGATATATCGAATAACTCGTTATCGGTTGTAGACGAGCTAAAAATCAAAAGAATGATTCCATCCTGAGAATCGCTTGATAGGACGAAAGATGATGACCGTTAACGCCGCTTTGCGCGATGGGGGGCGTCAATTTTAACGATCCAGGTTGGGTCGGTTTGCTCTTTCTTTCAAGAAAGACAGAGATTGCTGAACGAGAGGGGCAAGGGGAGCCTCCGATTATTAAGTACAACGAGACGGATCTCAGCTCGTCAGGTTCTCAAAGAGGACTCGAGTGTGCGCGTATGCACCGCACGTGCTGGAAAAGGAGCACAAAACTAGCGAGTTAAGATTGGTTAATTTATGGTGGTGCCCAGTCAACAAGGCGCCATGGCATTTAGCGGTTAACGCATTCAGAAAGAAGGTCGCTCGTCAGGAAAGGGGGGCATGTGAAGGGGGAGTGAGGGAGGCCAAGGAGACGCCACTCAGCGGAATTATTTGAATTGATGTGATGAATTGAAGCTGACGACATCTGAGAGTTAATCCAGCGTTTTGTTTATTGGTCGCGCGTTGGCGGATTCCTAGCGGTCTAGTTTAATTGAGCCTTATCAATTGCAATTGAAACAAATACATCTAACACATTTGGATTTATACACGACTCCTAAAGCACACACCAACAATGGATTTCATCTCTGATTATTTGGAATCTATACTCTGTTTCCCGAGAGTAGATCCTTTGGAACGACCAATTTTTGTTTTCTTTGCGCAGCCCATTGTTCAATTTGTCAAGAAGGCGAGATTTGTTGAAATTAGAAACTATTTTCCTTGATTGATTTACGACACTGGCTTTATGTTTTCTACTACTTGTCTGTTTGCTTACCAAACTCAGTGTGGATAAGGTTACCCCAGCAGGGGTCTTTAGTCCACAGCAGGTCAAAGTAATGAAATGTACAGAATTTAAACTTTGCAATTAGCGATTTGAAAATAGCATAATCCGCATCTACGAATTTTTCCGATTCCAATGATACATTGCTTGCCTAGGAAAGTTGAAAATTTGAAAAAGTTTAATTGAAGAAACTTCAGCTCAATATGCAATTTGATTTATATTTATTCCCCAATTTTTTAACTGTATGGACAAATAACATATCATTGGAATCGGAATAAGTTGCACGTTCTGATTCTATTACTTTGAGGTGGGTGATTGCAGAATTAGAAATTTTTAACACACTTTTCAAAAATTTGCACATTTTCAAAAAACAGGAAATATAATTTTTTTCATAGATCCAAAAATTTCATTCAAAATTTTCACTAGATAATAAATATATTTGAAAACTATTCTAGCCAAATTTTTCGATTAGTTCACAATTCAAAAAATTAGAGTTTTTTCAAAATTTTCAAATTTTTTTTTAAATTTTAGAAATTTTTGTGAAAGTTTTTTGTAGATGGCTTAAAGACTTCCAAATTATCCAAATACAAATTTTGATGTTCATGAAAATTAGAAAAGTTACATACTTTTAAAAATTTTTTTAGAAAAATAGAAAAAAATATGTTTCTAAAAGATCAGAAAATATTGTTCGATTAGGAAATAATTCAAAAAGTTTGAGCTTGTTCAAAATTTTAATAAAAATTTTTTGATTAGGCACATTTTCCTAATATTTAAGATTTGGTGAAATCTTGTTTTTGGTTTTTGTGAGGATTTGTAATTTTCTAATTTCTAGTGTTAAACACCAAAATTAAATATTTTAACAGCAAAATAAAAAAAAATAAAAATTTATAGTGCATGTATTTTTTGCTTATTCTACTATTAACTGTAATAACAACTGCAATGAAATATAATAATTTGAATCTTACTTGTAAATCGTACTTCATTACAATGATATATTACTTGTCTTTGAAAGTTGAAAACTTGAAGTTTAATCGCAGAAACTTTAGCTCAATATTCAATTTGATATTGCTTACTTCCCCAATTTTAAAATTTTATAGACAAATTATATATAGTTGGAATCGGAATAATTCGACCTTTTTGAATATATTACTTTTAAGTCGGTAATTGAAGAATTATTATTTTTTAACTTTTTAATTACAAAAAAGAGCGACTGAGTCAAAAACTTAAGTGGCTATCGTAGACCCCTGTAACTCGAGAACTACGCGCGGTGAGGTCCTTTTCTTTTATAGCTAACATCTCGTAAAGGTCATTCAAACTATTTTAGAAAGAAACTCAAGGAAAGTAATAAATATTAATTTAAGACCAAGTGACCAATGAGGAAAGAACTTAATAAACTACGTGTGAAAAAAACGGGTAAGGACACTCCTTCATCAAGAAACGCGAACCCATATGCGTGCCCAGAGGATCTTCTCTCGAGGAACAGACTGTATGCTCCACGACACCAGTTTCGCAAAATTTCACAACTTGCAGATTTTTTTCTAATTCTGACTTAAATCTCGTCAATTTCGCAATTCTTTACTTCATAACTACGTTTCTAATCTTGTCATCAAATTGCAAAACAAGATCTAGGATGTTTCAGCCTTTGAAGTCGTAATTCTGAAATAAATGAAAAAGTTATACCACAGACGTGTCACACTGTCACATACATACATACAAGAAGTAAGTATGAAACGAGGCACGCGGGGAAATGCAAATTGCATTATTTCCATACGTACACGTAATGGGCCATTACGCGCACGTGGCCACCACAAAGGAATCCGCCTCTCTTGAGCGTATGTACGTGAAAGCTTGCGTTAGAAGACGCAGCGCGTGCCCGACATTATAAGTACATTGCACCAATGATATGTCGTTTTTATCTGGCACCGTTAACGAAATTCACCCTCTCGGATGACTTACTTGTCGATATTGACGCCCCGCGATTTTTCACGGGCGAACTTTGCTCTCAACACGTGCATACCCAACTAGCTTCTTTACAAGGATCTCTCTTTCAGAGAGGGTGATATTAGTTATGAAGAAGGAGGGCTAATTGTGAGTTGTTCTTTTATTTACCTCAATCTCGAAATTTGTTATTTCATACTTCGTAATATTTTCTTAATAAGAATGGTACTTCTATACTTTCTGGAATGAAATTAAACAAATCAATGTCGAAAGTTTGGCCATTTAATTTATTCAGACCCATCGATTAAGCGAAGAAAAATGTCGAGAAATTCAAATACAGTGGAATTCTTCTATAGCGCCGATTTTGGGGCTGCAGGTTGGTGGGAACTAACTCATTATAACCCGCTCCGCTTTTGTTTATTCACGGCTAAGTGATCGACTGAGAGACAACCACAGACCCCGCGCACTCCGCGCAACTCCTGTTACACCCACTTTTGCTGCGCGGCGTCAATTCTCGGAAAGGCTATAGAAGGGAGGGCTATTGAAGAGTTTCACTGTGTACTGTTTTATGCACAGACAGTCAGACACATAAAAATATTGTTGAATCAAACTCATACTTAATATGCGGGTCATCCACATAGAATGTTCCCAACTCAGAAACGACATGAAAATAGAGGACAAGTGTGTTGTAAGACGCATTCGAAGACCAACAGTGCCCATGTATCTTATCATCTTTCCCTCGCAGATTTAACTCGACATATGACAATTTATAATTATAGCACGTAGTTCTCTTCAAAGAGTTTATTTTACTGCAGACCATATAACAGCGATGAAAATATAAAAACGAGTACAAGTAAAGACAATGTAAGAACTATAAAATAAAGTTAATACAATTATCTGCACATAGCTCATTATTAATTAGCCAGGGTACAAAAACACCATAAAAATCGCGGGAAAAGTGACAAGAAATTTCGCAATGAACAAAAGCCTGTAGATTAGTCTGACACCTGCACGATAGTGTCTATTTGGCACGCATTCTAGCGCGAGTTTCATTGACTGCGTGTCTGGTGCCTCAGGCGTTTTGTGGCGAACCTCACGAGGGGATAAAATACCCCTTCATCGTCTTCTTGAGTAAGAATCGTAAAGCCGTATCAACGTTTAATTTATCCCCCTATCCGGTCACCCTCTCGGATTCTGAATTCTGATTGCTTGCACGAACTCTTTTCCTCATCCTTTGACTCCTAGGCGAAATAATTAACGCGTTGATAAAATGTCACTCCTCTTTCACAATTCATTTGCTCAATCAGCTCCAGTTTTTTTTTACTCTTCATTGAGCCTAAATCAGCTTTAAAAAAAAACCAATCAGACACCATTAAATTAGACGATATCTGACGATTCTATCTGATGTTTCTTAATTAAATAATATGATAATATTAATGAAGATAATAAACTGATTTTTTTCTGATTTCAGATGCATGTGGTCTATCGGACGTAGCGCATATTGAATCCCTTCAGGAAAAATCACAATGTGCTCTGGAGGAATACTGTCGAACGCAATATCCAAATCAGCCAACGAGGTTTGGGAAACTCCTACTGCGATTACCTTCTTTACGAACAGTCTCATCCCAAGTGATCGAGCAACTTTTCTTCGTGAGGTTGGTGGGCAAGACTCCAATTGAGACTCTCATAAGGGACATGCTTCTTAGTGGGAGCAGTTTCAATTGGCCTTACATGTCTACGATGTGACACTCTGTCTGGAGGCAACTAGCTTCCGCATAATATCTTTGTACCTTGGTGCACGGTTCAGTTACATTTGGTAGCGAAATTGGTGGATCTCACGAGATTTGAGCCTGTGATCATGAATACTTCATAAGAGCCCCGGAGGGACCTTCGCGCACCACGGAATTCACGAATCCGGTCGAGACGATCGACCCCTCGCTTTCCTAGATAAGTAAGGCGATCGGAAATCGCTAACGAGAAACATGTCATTATCGCTTCAAGCAGTTGAACTATTTCGACTCCGGATTTAATGGCGAGGCTGAGTTTCAATCGGTGAAACTGCTGTGAATTCAAAGCCTTGGCTTTTCTCGTAAGAGACTTTGCTAGAAAGATTTTAATCAGGGATTGTAGAATGAATTTTTCATCATATTTCATTCATCCAAGTTGTTGTCACCAACCGTGTCACCTTTTACTAAAGATTCGAATTTGCATGCTCGAATTACAGGAGGAGGTGTCATGTCTTGTGACGGTGATAAAGGTTTTGAATTCTCACCAAGGTTTTTTTATTAGTCGGTCTCATACCACCTGATTCCAAGCTAAAAACACGAAGACACTGTCATTAAGTAAGTTCGGTGGAAGATGGGTAGGTACCGTTTTGCTTGATGAAGGCACTGCAAGTGGGCGGAGATACGTCATAGAAAAGTGCGAGATAATAAAGTCGTCGCTTATTCAGAATAAGCGGCGCCAAGTGGTCCAACAGCCTGAAGGAACACCGCTGGGCGTAAAACTTGGAACTCGGAGCAAACTAGCCGGGTAACAGGAGTGAGAAAGAGAGAGCGCGATCAAGGTGCAAAGAAATCATTAATTAGCATTTATAATCAGAGAGACCTCCCTCGATCATCGACTATCTTCCATCGATTCACGCGTTAAGTGTTCATCGAAAATTCACAAACTTTTAGTCATCCAAACCTCTTCGAAAAGATTTTTCATCTTCATTTATTTGAAATGTCAAACATTTTTATTCCCTCTTTTTCTCACTCCTAATTTAGTTTTCATAAATTGAAGTCTACAGTAAAAGATTGCTACAAAGTGCAATAAAGTTTCTGATTGCAGCTATTTATTTCGATAGAAAATTTTGATATTTTTACGAATGTTACGTTAATATCTGCTCGTTCCTAGTAGCTGCGAAGTGTGTAGAGATGCAAAAAGTGTAGATGCGAAAAGCGTGCAAAATACTCAACACTTATTGTGGATGCGGCCAGTGTTTACTTCGAGTTACCTGTTGCTTCGTATATTTTTTATTGTTTGTATGAAATAGAAACCAAAAAATTGTTCCGGTGAAAGTCGCTCTTAATGCAATATGATAAAAGTTTTATGTCATTAGGTATTCTCAAGTCAAATATTGAGATTCGTATAGGTACTATTCTTTGAAAGAGAATTATGTAATACTGTGAATTTGTGAAGCGGTTATTTTTATATTATTTATTTTTTAAATTTCTACTTAATATTGATCCTTCATTGTGAAGTAAACCTGCGAAAAATTACTCTCATCCTTAGTCTTCATTTGTATGTGCACATTCTTTGTGATGCGTATCATTAATAGAGAACCATTAAGAAGCGAATCATCGAAGTGCGACACGATTACTTATATATTTTAGTTATTATATTTTATTGTTTTAAAATGTTTGTTGACCGTAAGGTTGCGTCAGTCTTGGGCTTGACTTTGATGTAGGTGTAGTTCGACGAAGGTCGTCGTGCCTCGTCGCTAAAAGAAATTTATTATATAAATAGTCCAAAAAACTCTAATATAATCGTTACGAGTTGTTTAAGATATAATATGCGCTGTGAGGCAAAAAACTGTATCGTAATTTGCAACCGGACTTAGCTCAAACTTTGGGAAGAAGTTAATGAATTAATTCTTAAAAAGGGCAGCAAAACTTAGACGACAATATTTCCGAAACCCATCGAATGTTATCCCATATAGCGTAGAAAAGATCTGTCTTTGAGTTACTTAAGAACGACAGTATAGCGAACAGCCCTTAATATCTTAAAAATCTTAATGCGCATAAATGTCAAACTGACGTATCAGTGCCATCTCGACTTTCGCAAAAAGGCCAATAAAGTCATTCATAGTTAGGATAATAGTGCAAATAATCTTTTTCTTCTCAGTGTGACAAATCATTCTGGCCGCCTCTGCAATCTTAGCTCGATTACGCAAACAAATGATATGCATTTTTAAAAAAATTGAGAATATTTCGAATATATAATCGAGCTCTGAGTGTATCAGAAGAAACATCGATGGGGCTCTTCAATCGAAGTGAAACGTCCAATTTTTTAAACTGTTAAAGAACAATTTAAAAAACTGGGCAACATTTTTTACAAATTTCCCTACCTGTGCGACGAGTAGCATGAGAATATATTTTTGATCAAGGAGTATTTGATATCCCTCGTCACCTGATGTCATTAGCAAGACGTCGTATTTGTAACAAAATGTAGTGGTATCTAGCGAAAAGGGAAATACGCGAGCGAATTAAAAATAAAGAGAGAAAGGATAGCGAGAGTGAATGAAAATACTATGTGATATGCGCGCGTCAAAATTGTACCCCAGTTTTTTGAGACGGTGCTTTTTCTACTTTATAAATATTGTAAAAATACCTAAAATCCGACGCGTTGTATAGGGTTATTTAATGATGATAGAAATTTGAACACTATATTATATATTATATAAATATTAAATGTGGCAATTTCGAGCTAGTTACTTAGTGGAGCACTAGGGGTAAATGGGATCTTTGTAATAATTTTAAGCAGCGATCGTTTCTTACAATAAAGCGCATTCTTGTTAAAGAGCCTTCTCCCAGCAAAATTAATCCACAAAAAATCGATTTTCTTTATTTTCGAAAACGTGGAAAATTCTCGAAAGTGCAAATTTTTTTATTTAATCTATATTTCGGATGTTGATGGAGGGATCTTCTAGCGTAGACAGTTGCTCACGAAACTCAAAAATGTATTATATACTGATATCAAAAAGACATCTGTTGTACGTAGGTTACAAAGATACTATAAATAGTTATGTATAAAGATGTGAACATTTTTGTATAAAAGTTGTACATAATTAATATATGTATATATATAAATGAATATATATAAATTGCAAAGAATGATGAATATAAAAATAAAGTAAATAAAATATCTAATAATTATCGATTTTCTGACTTGACCTACGATGATATTATTATTATTAAAATTATTCCTATTATAATTGAGTCAGCATTATGAAGATGTATGAAATATGCTGGGTCGTCGCCGTTGGATGTAGTGCTCTCTTCTGGTTATCTGAAGTTTGAAAAAATTTCTGGCATATTTTTCTGCTGTTAAAAAAGATTCAAACATTTATATCATTGCTGATATTATTTGGTAAAGAACTAAGAAGGTTAATCATACTGGCCCTATAGTTTTTAAGAAAAATTTCTGGAATGTTCTAATCGAGACTATTGGATTTGGATTTAGACAAATGACGAAATAAAGAAATGATCGAAAATTATTGAGTGAGTTTATGACAATATTAAAAATAATTTAGAAAGTTTAAAAACTTGACATAAGGTTAATATTTTAATGAAACACATTTAACCCTTTGCGGCATGGTGGGAATACTGTATTCCCACCTTTTTTCGTATCATTTTTTGCGATTTCAGGGTAGTTTTTATTGGATTTTACATAGATTTTTTTTTTAATTTCATGCTCGCAGGATGATAAAAAATTGAAATTTTTGTGCAAAGGGTCAAGATTTTTAAAATAATTTGTTAATACTTATAAACAAAGATGAAAAAAGCCTTTTTTGTTGAAAAAATTCATTATTGAAAAAACTGTCCATTATATGCTTATGAAAATGGGCACTTAATGGTTTTTGGGGTCGCTGAATACGAATGTGGACTCAGATTCTGAAAATTCAAAATAGCTGACCCAATATGGCTGCCGAAATTGGGAATATTTTTGGATTTTATCTGAAATTGGTATACAGGAGTTTTTAGGGTCAGTGATCACGAATATTAATTCAGATTTTGAAAATCTAAAATGGTGGATCCAATATGGCGCAAGAAACTTGGAATATTGTTGAATTTTTTTCTGAAAATTGGTATACAGAGGTTTTTGGGGTTGCGGATCACGAATCTGAAATCAAACTTTGAAAATCCAAAATGACGGATCCAATATGGCGGTCAAAATAATAAAGTTTTCTGGATTTTGAAAAAAATGAGTGTACAAGGATTTTTGGAGTCACTGATTACGAATCTGAATTCAGATTTTACAAATTCAGAAAAGTGGTACTAATCTATGTTTTAGGTGAGAAATTGTATGTTTTTTCAAATCTCAATATTCTAAATATTTGTCATTTTGAACACAGATTCAAGATCAGCGACCCCCTGCCTGCGCCAACTTTCAAAAAACAATTTAGAAATATTTTGAATTTTGGCCCGCCATTTTGAATTTTCAAAATCTGAGTTCGAATTCGTGATTAGCGACTCCAAAAATTCCCTGTATACCAATTTTAAAAAATCCAAAAATATTCCAAATTAAAGTCCCCATATTGGATCCACCATTTTGAATTTTCTAAACCTGAGTTCAGATTCGTGATCAGTGGTCCCAAAAACCCCCGTATACCAATTTTCAGAAAAAAATGACAAACGTTAGCCGCCATATTGGACCCGCCATTTTGAATTTTTAAAATCTGAGTTCAGATTCGTAATCAGCGACCCCAAAAACCCCTATGTACCAATTTTCATGAAAACTCGTTTCCCTGAAAAATGTATGCCGGAAAGGGTTAAAATAAGATATAACTATTAAATTTGTAATAAATATATCCTACCTTTTTTTTTAAATATAAATTCCATAATTAGCAACCTCGATAATAGCTATAAATGTAAAATAATTAAGACATGTAACGCTCAAAATTGAAATATTGGCGTTCAAAATTGACATATGGTACATTTAAAAAAAGCAAGAATGATTTTAACGGTCAGTATTAAAAATTTAGACACTACGAAATTGTTAGCGTTTGACATGGCACAAGTTTGAAATAAATAAGTTTCAAGGTAAGTGAATTTTTCTAAATTTAAGGTTTTTGTGAAATATTAAACCATGGAACTGCTAACAATTACAAAATTTATAAATAAAATCTTAAGTTGTTTCTAAAATATAAATCTGAAAAGAATGCCTTTTGAAACCTATCACACCTGTTTCAAAGAATTCCCACTTGTTATAAACAAAGTTAAGATTGTTATAGGATTTTAACAAGTATTTAACAATTACAGATATTGTATATGTATTTAATAGGATTTTGTTAACGATTCATGTCAAGACGCTTCGGAAATATTTTTCGAAATCACTATAGCATGAAAAACTTAAAGATACAGAGTCATGTAAATAAAATAAAGATTTGGCATATCCCACGATTCAGTGACACAAAAAAAGTTTAAAGACAAGTTTTAAATTATTGCCGGGGATCGCGGAAATCTGTAATCTCCAGATAACTTCGAGAAACTTGAACAAATTCCTTAGAGATCGTATGTAAACTACCGACACAGTGGGAGATCTGAAATCGTAAGTCGGTGCAAAGTCCATTACGATTTTCATTCAATTATTTCATGCACATATAGCCTCATATATTTTTTCACATAATGGTTATTGAAATGATCCATCCTCTATACAAAATAACATTTCTCCTTTTAATTAAAGATTAAACCTTTTTAGTATGATTCATTTCAAGGTGAATAGTTGAGAATTTTTGAATAAAAGCGCTAGCCGTTGAATAATATTAAAATAAAAATTGCAAGTATAGCGTAGATTAAATACATCACAACTTGAAGAATTTAAAATTGGATGCGTCAATATTCTACCGTTTTATTTTGAATGATAGAAAACTGAGCAGTTGATCAATTTCAAAACAATTAATTAATTCATCCATTCATTTACTGTAGACATATATATCAAACTTTACTTCGGAATGAACTACTTTCAAATTTCGCGCCATACGAAATTACCGATCACATCGCAAACAGATGGAACCCGCATCAATCGTATGTTTCATCTACAACTATATCAACAGCAACAGAATTCGTGAAATCGTCAATTGTCAGCAATTAGGTCGCAAAGTGTTAAAAATTTAAATCTTGGTACACTCGGGATTATGGAAAAAATCCCATCCCTCAACATAAATGACGAAGTAAAAGAAGCAATGCAAGAATTGGTACCCCGAACATCTAAGGTTAAATGTGAGCTGGCCTTTGAGGAATTTGGCAGACGGAGAAAACAAAAGAGTAGAATGTTCGGTCGGTGAACATCATCATTATAAAGAAAAATCACTTCATAGGACGTTCTCGCATCATTTCGGTAAGAGGCTTTCGGACGCTCACTTTTCAGGAGGCCCGATAGGATCATAACATATTGGGGTTAAGAATAAAATATCTTACATCACTCGTATGTTTACGCACGTATTTACGCGGGGAATTCAATGCTCACAGGGCAACGCGAAAAAACCATGGCCAACAGTCATGGTTTTACTACTCGTCCTGCCCCGCGGTAATGACGTGCCTAACCCTACTTGAGGTACATATCGTAAATGAAAATGATTCAAATATGCGAAAATCGTAAGGAATATTTTGTCAATTTAGACATTTAAAATTGAACGATATTAGGAAAATTAACAAAGCTTTATTTCTTGAATAAGTTTGCAACAAATTTTTGTCGATTATTTGGGGAGCGATCTCTAATATAGCGCGGTACTTAATGTGGCGCACTCGGTTTTAAAGAAATTGAAGCATTCTGAAAGAACATTATACGCATACAATTTCAAGTGATTCAATTAGTTCACATTTTTTTACAATTTAAACAAATTTATAACGAATTATTTTCATAATAGTGTAATACTATTTTACATTCGTAATATTATTCGTAATCTTTCTTTGCCAGTTCTTAGGTTAGGTACGATCCTTTTTGACAGAAATCTCATGAGAATTTTTTAAGCTCACGTGCTTACAATTAAAACTTTTAAAACTTTTACATAATGTAGGCATGATTCAAGCGTTTTATCAGCATCTTTCAGGTTTGAAAGAAGAGATTTACACAACATAATATGGAGCTACTGAGATTTTACACAGTATAATTATTATCATAATCGTACTTGCATATGCGCATTAACTGTCGCTCGTGTACAATTATGGCCACAACAGCCCAACATCAAATGCGTGCACCAAGGTGGCGAACGTATTTTTAACCTTCGCGTGTAGACAATACTAAGCTTCAACTTGTTATTGCAAAATTACGCTCAAGTAAAAAGACTAAGTTTGCCTCCTAGGTACATAATATAATATTTTCTAGCACCTTATTTTACTAAGATTTGTTTTTATACTTTTGAAAAGTCCATATTCATTTGTTATTATGCACAAGACAGATAAGCACAGCGCCACATTTGAAACATGGAAGGTTAATTTACGCAGGTGCACTTTTTAAGAAAACGTAAAATTCCAAACGATTTCAGATGAAATTCGTATCATTAGATACAATTTCCGTTCTTTTTCAGGGCTTTATTTGACGCCTTTCAGAATTTTGTGTCTGGAAGTTAAAAGGGATGCAAAATGAAGAAAATGGATAACAAAAGGAATGGAGGGAGTTCCTTTCCAGAGGCCTCGGGGTCGCGATCGCAGACAGAGGCATCGCCGTCACGTCGCGTCGGCTAGAAATCACTCGGTGCGTCAGAGAAATTCGCTCGCCAATTGTTTATATTGAAATACAATCGTGCAGGACTGCCCGCGTGTCTAAGGAAGTATTCGAAAAAGACGAGAGGGGGCAAAAGAGGCCGCAAGCTAAAGCAAGTCCTATCTTCTTTGGAATTGGGGCGACAGGGAGAATTTAAAAGGGAGTATCAAGAGTTGGCATAAAGAGAGAACATCTCTTCTTAGTTTTTTTGCTCAGCCTTGAGCAATGGCTAAGGCATGCCGACACGTGCTTCAAGCAATGCGTGATTTAAAACCATCGTTGATACAACACTCGTGTATTACCAAAATAAGGATCTTTCTATATCATTTCTTTCAATTCCAGATTTATTCCTGATTAATTCAGAATGGCAATACTTTAAATTACTGTTTCATTAAAACGTCATTGATTTGTATATTACATTATTTCACAGTTAGACAAATAGATGAAATGTAGATTCTTCATATCAAATATTTTTTAAATAGATATGCAACCTTAATTTGGTAAATATTCCAGAAACTGCCTTCTGAAAAGTAACCCTGCCTTCTTTCATGTCAACTTTCATCTAGTTGCTCCCTTCATTTGATTCACTTATAGAGCGCTGATCTGTGAATCCAGAGAAGGGATTTCAACGAAATAAGTTCACAGCCTCCGAAAATACAATTGGCCTCTCAATCCCCTTTGATTTATTGTCTCATTTGATATAATCAACGTAAGAAGAAATTTAGGCCCCAATTGATTTCTGAGAGTAATCGAATTAAGGAGAAGAAAATGACAAATAAATAATGTGGGGTTGAAAGAACGGAAATTAACCCAGATAGACTGAAATAGTTAGAAAAACATGAAACTTAGTGTATGTTTTCTTTTTTACTTAACAGAAGTTTTAGGATAGGGTGCCAAAAATGTTTGAAATTTTTCTTTTCAATGAAAAAAAATCCGGATTATTTTGAAAATTCGGTAATTTTGGAAGTAATGGAGATAATTGATTCTTTTTACCCTTTATTTTCATGGGAATTTCTCAAAATTTATAAATCCAGAGAGAAAGTAGAGAACAATAAAAAATGAACAAAACAATGACTGTTCTCAAAATAATATATTTCGATTATTTTGAAAAACATTATATTATATCATTTCATGTTATGTTTAGTTATATTATATTATATTATATTATATTAAGAGAATGAAAGATGAACGACTAACGAAACAAGTGTAAAGTCAATGCTAAAGTAAATGGCAGTGTATCCAGAGGCATACCGCGGATGATACCCTAATTCTAAGAGATATAAGGAGCCATAGAAACATATAAGCTTGTCCAAAAAAATGCATGGTCGTGAAGGAATCTAGAGAAGTATGCCAGGACAGAAATGTGTGGCGACAAATAGTTTATGAAAAGAGTGTCAGTAAAGTGAATGACGCCTGAAACAAAAAGTTGTGGATACTAATGGACCCGAGTGGGGAGCTTAGCATGATGACTTTGTGAAGGTCTTTACCTGTGGTGATCGCTAGAGAGATTGATAGTTGTTCCTTTCAAACTGCTACACGACGTGTAAGAAGTCACTTGATTATGATCTGTAGGTTGAAGTAACATAGTTGAAATTGTATTTTTTAACTTTATGTTTCCAAAAACATTGTTTTTTTGTTGTTGAAATGTTCAAATTAAACTTAAACTATGTGTTAGGATGTTCTTTCCGCGTTAATTCATTCAGATAGGAATATTAGTAACGTTTATTTTCTCTAAAATCCAGAATTTGAGCCTTGGTCCTGCGCGGAGAAAAATGGATGTTTAAATGTACAAAGATGTTCAAAGGGATTGTAGCACCTGACATGCAAATATTCATACCAAACATTGACTATCTTTTTGAGATGTTAGACATGAAAATATTTTTATGTTAAACTGAAACATGTTTAGGTTTTAAATCCATCCGAGCGCATTTTCATCGCGCTTTGGAATTTGACAACTATATTTAACGGCTATATATTTTCAATATTGCAAATATGAAATATTAAAATTTTGGAATATTTCTGAAGAATCAAAATTAGCTATCCTTAAATAAAATTGGATAACGATTTTTTTCTGTCCAAACGAGGGAACAATGATCTTAAATTTCATGTTTATTGACTTAACACATTTGAACCAATGTTTATAAATTTAAAATAAAATTTGAGTTTAACCTACATGCGCTCGCGCCAACTGGAGTCATACTGGCGCTCGCGCGAGCTGTCAGTTGACCGCCTATGTTTTTTATGATTATCATGCTGTTTTCTTTACTTTTTGTGAATGGTTCATCACCATCAAAGCAGAGGGACTCTGATATACAACTTGACAAACCTTTTTTTTCGAACAAACTTCTTTATTTAAACAAAATTTACTT
Source organism: Belonocnema kinseyi (assembly GCF_010883055.1). NCBI lineage: Eukaryota > Metazoa > Arthropoda > Insecta > Hymenoptera > Cynipidae > Belonocnema > Belonocnema kinseyi. The sequence goes on along the minus strand of NC_046664.1, from coordinate 102,123,007 downwards.
AGCCATCAACATAATATAGATTTTAGCTTGAAGAATAATTTTGCTTCAACTTTTCTCCGGCAAGAATATAATTTTTCTCAGTGACTGTCACTAGACCGCCCGATCCTGCGTCTCCAAGTTTGGAACTGTCTTGTGTGTCATGAGGGGGGTGGGTTTATCTAACTTGTACCGAAACTAGCTGTCTAAAGTGTAACTAGAGAATGCATGTCCCTTTCACCTCACCCAAAGATCACTGGTGAGCGCGTCATTCGAAATTTCAAAAAGGCGGTCAATTGACCGCCCGCGCGATCGCTTTGAGGTTAAGTAACTTAAAATAGATAGAATTCGAAATTCAGATTACAGATCATGCGCTCTCCGATTACTTACCCTCATTCTTATTTTTTATTGTGAATTAAAAATATTGAGCATAACCTCAACTTGACTGAGTGTATCATCTGATCGACATTTCATACCCTTTATATGTTTTTCGTTCGTGTACGAATATTAAAGTTTTTTTTTTAATTCACAAATAGGTTATCAAATAATTCCTGAAGTGACAATAAATAAGTAAACGCCTCAAATATTTCTAGGCAATATTGGACCTAACAATGCACGTAATGTCTCGGATATTTCAGTTGAACATTTCGGATGTTAGAGAGTAACATCTTACTTTTTAAGATCTACAGGTGCTAACTTGCAGTTTCCTGCAAGTAGCCTTGTTATTAAATCGAAGGAATCGAAACATAAACAGCCAGGACCGTCTGAACTATTTCTAATTGTAATGCATAATATCGCACAACATACTAGAATGAGTACTCGCGCACTGCGTTTTCCAATACACTGCAGGTGTTTTTCAGACAAAAAACGTAACCGTCCAT
>NC_046664.1:102103025-102122050 GCF_010883055.1 Belonocnema kinseyi | reverse complement strand
ACGCATGCACGTCGACACAATAAATGCTGCAGATGTACAAGTAGAATATAGAAATAAATAAATTCTTAATTTCTTTGTGTTCACTTATCTATAAGCAAGCACTTACTCTATGTTTGGTACACTGTATTTAAGACTTGGATGTTGTGTATAAGAATTAATTTTTTAAATAAAGTGTGATTTGACGGTGGCTGTTTAAACAAAACCAATATGAAGTTCATATTATTTTGACAATCCTGAACATTTATCCTTATTTTTAGACGAGGGGCAAAGCTTAAAACATCAGTTAGTGACACTGTTAGTTTTCAAGGGTACATTTACAAGGTACAAGGGATTTAGCTTTTTACCGTTGGAAAAACTGTATCAAACATGAGTTTTTCAGGAGCGCAGCGCTTTGGAGGACAGTTCTTTTTCCTGTCACTGGCAGATTCACAGGTGCAAAGATGCGTTCGGAACAGTTTAGTAACAGAAACACGTTATAGGGCTTACAGTTGTTAACGTTTGTTTCTGCTGAAGCAAATGAGTAGAAAACGTACAATCAGGAAGAAACTGAGAGTAAACAGTTCCATGGGAAGCACAGCTAGCATCAAAGTGGCGCCTCTGTCGCCTATTTCGGTTAGTTGTGTCTATACTCATACCACTGCACGCATATCGATCCTTACGCATACCTGACGCACACAGGTGCAACTAGTTGAGCGACATGCTGATTGTCGAAAGGGATCAGTCAGTCGGAATTCGATCCTCAGTCCGTGAATTTAAGAAAGGCGAAGGATTTATGGAAGTGTTTACTCTCATTTACTCTTTGGTACATTACATATTTCTCAATAGCATTCGAATAGGAACATTGTATACTTTTATAAAAATTGTATATTTTGATGAAAATTAAATTAGGTAACTGCTTGAAATAGTATGTAATCTTATGTATTGAGCACAAAATGTTGTAGACCGATTTCAAGCTCAAATTCTAGCAGGCTATTTGTTACTAGAATATCATTAAAAATGCATTTTCTAATAAATTGACGTATTATTTTAGATTTAGTGTCCGTACAGTATCAAATAGAGGCTGTTACTATTTAATATACGCGTATGGCTATGCTCCTGGATACCTTAACCTTCCTGATACCCTAACCTCCAAGCGATTCACTGACACACGACTCTAAAAACATACTTTTCAAAGATTTTCCCGATAAGAATAATGACCAAATTTGAGACAAGTTGAAAAAACATTAAAGTTAACGGCAATGACGTTTTTTTCGCGCCAAACATGACTAATTCTCCTCGAAATACATTTTCCTTGACCCTGTCACTAATATATGTCCCTTAACGAATTCTGGGACTGATTAATATTATTGCGTCTTGATGGCAGTAGCGGTTTTTGAATATTTCGTATACGCTGGTTTAGAAATTATTCCCTGGTCATATTTATATGCAATTTAATATTGAAGGATGCTACTTTTTAAGAAGCCTTTATTTACATTTTGATTTCAATAACTAAAACTTCAACTGATTTTGGAAAAAGAATTTTCGATTCATTTATTTTTTTACTTTTTATACAGCTATATAAGGCCGGGCACTTAAGTCTGGGAAACAATGTATAGAAGAAGGAGTGGGTTGAAATAGGGGTTGAAGTTACATATCGCTTGTAGTTAGGAGGGCGAAAGGGCATCTGAAATGTCGCTAAGAAGTTTTCTGTCAAATTTTGATTTCACAACATTCACTTTAAAGCTAATTCACATTTTTTTGCATATTTTTTTTTAATTTGACGTTCATTCATTCCAATAAGATTTTCAATATCTTCTTATTATTATGCAATCAATCGGTTTTTCGACCTAAGGTCAATACAAATGAATAGCAATACAAGATACAAATATGGACTAGATTCAGCAGCAAAATAAAAAGAAGAAACTTACCAAAATTGTACAAGCGAAAAAATTATTTAAGGTGTTCACACAAGAAAATAGGTGTGCAGTATGCTGGAAACGGCTCACGCACGATCTTTCCGTGCACATACACAGACCACCAACCAATCAGGTGCGAGCTGTCGCTCTGCTGCAGTGTGAGCTGGCTTTATACCGTTCACCTATCGGTCAGGCACTCGAAACAAATTCGCAACACCGCAGCAGCGCGACAGATCGCGCATGATTGGTTGGTACTGTGTGTGCGTACAGGGCCAGCTCGTGCGTGAGCTGTTTTCAGCATAATACACACGTATTTTCTTGTGTGAACACCTTTAAGGGTATCAAGACAGTCACATCTCCTTAATGAATGCTCTTATTTGTAGAATCTGCCGGAAATACAATGCAACTTTCGCAGCGTGTGTGAACAATTATAGCTTAAAATACACAGTCAACACTGGCTATTGACTATCACGGTTGCTGGGTGACCTAAGATTGATATTCTTTAGTCAGAATAAGCCGGACAAACAGCTAGCAAATGATAAAGGTTTTTTGATACTGAAAGGTTACATATAGGGGGGAGTCTAGCAGGGTCATAAGTAAATTCATATTCTCCAACACGTATACAACCCCTGATAGAGCCCAGATAGAGTTTAAGATGTGGGAAGACTTGGAGACTACTTGAATAGAGTGATCGTTCATAGTCGGAACGCCAGAGTTGATCAGAAAAGTTATTCAGAAAAACCTCCATATTTTCAACGAGCGACGCAGAATCCAAATAAAGCCACATTTTCTCCAAATTATATGGAGTAAACATATTTTTGAGCTGGAGAACCCAGTTATACTAGGGGTTGCAATAAGGTATTAAGGACATTACCTTTAATTTAAGAAAACATCTTTTAGGGTACCTATCATCAGACATACTCAACAACCTCGACAAGAATTTTAGCGCTGACATAAATATATCATAAGCTAACTTTAATCTACCTGTCTCTAAGCGGAGGGCAAAATTCGACGTGTATGTTGGTAAGCTTAGTATTTTCTTAAAGAAAGAGGACTGTAATTTCTCGACTTAATCAAAGTACCTTAATCCCCAGACTTTGATTGTGGGAAAAGGAACACTAAGTTTGATGTTACGAAAAAAGGTAGTCTTAGTTTTTCAGGAATTAGATTTAGATGCAAATAAAATTCTTGAAACAGCACCCATAGCAATATTAACAGCAGAAATTCTTTTTATGAATTCTTCATAAAGAAGACCCGAGTCTGATGTGTTGACACCGAGATAAACAAATTTGCTCACTACCTCCAGCTAAGTCTGTGCATAGATGAATTTGAATTCACACGGCCGACCTTTGTGTTATACCATAACTTTTTATTTTGCTTCGTTGACCGTTAAAAAATTGCTGATACAGTATTGGGCAATAAGGTTAATTTTTGCTTTTAAGACAGTCTGAGAGTAAGCGAATATGACTATGTCATCAGCATAAGCAACTCTATTGAAATCTATTGAAATTCCATACATACCGTGCTTATATATGAAAAGTGCAAAAAGGAGAGGACTAAGGACCTCACCTTGAAGCACCCCACAAGTTATCTTTACGGACGAAGTCAGACACTCGAAAGTGCGAATAGACATGTTAGCATTATCATTGAGAATTTTTATAATTCGCATAAGTTTAGTGAACATGCCTATCCTTAAAAGTTTTCTCCATAGATGCCAGTGGCTTACTGAGTCAAAAGCCTTTTTGAAATCTATATAAAAAGCAAAGATTCGTCGCTTTGGGATAGACAAATGGACGTGAATGAAAGAAGTTAGGATATAAATATGATCAATACAACTTCTTCCAGGCCTTAAGCCGGCCTCATTTTCTGGAAGAATGTTTGCCTCGTTTACCCACGCAGTCAATCTCGTCAACATGATCCGATAGAAGATCTTAGTAATACTATTTATAATAGCAATTCCCCGGTAATTATGAGGGTGAGATTTATCACCCTTTTTATAAAACATAAATTCATGTATTTTAGCCCATCTAGCTGGGACTCTTTCGTTAGCCTAGATCCCGTTGAAGAGGCGCCCTCAGTACTCTAGCAATTTTCTGGAAGGTTTTTAAAACATTCATTGGGAATCCCATCCTCGCCCGGCGCTTTATTGCTTTTACATTTCAATAGAGGGGCTTTAATTCCATCAATCGAGATGTCAGAGGCCAATAAAGGGTGTTTGTTTACAATACACTATATGCAAATGGGAGCCTCAATCGGATAAAGAGAAAAAAGAAGGTCTTGCCACACATGCATGCTTACATTCTTAGTCGAAGGACACCGCAATCTAAATCTATTGACCGCTGCCCAAAAATCCTTAGGATTATTACGAGCCGCTAGTGAATTCAGCAGTGCATATTCGTATTGCCTGTTCTTGGACCTACGTAACTCCAGCAAAGATCTTTTGATTTCTAGATATTTTGCTCCTTCGGTATCGGCATAACCCGACCTTTTAAAGACATTTAATGACTGTCTAAGCCTACGGCGCGTAACTCTACATTCTTCATCAACCTAAAGTTTCTTTCCTGGAGCGTGCCATGTAGGCTTTGCAATTAAATTCATTGTATCAGAGACAGATGAGATTGTGATAAGTAAGTTATTATTTAGGCTATTTATTTCGCCATTGGCGTACGCATAGTTCTCAGAAATAGACATTTAATGTATATAGTCACATTTGCGGTTTTCATTCAAAATTATTTTACTGTACAATAAAAATGGGTCTCTATTTACACTTGCGCCCATCTGTATGTATATCAACGCGAACTGCAAGATAGTCGGATATCGTAGGCAATTGAAGTATTTTAAAATTATAAATCAGGTCTATTGCGCCAATAGTAAACGCAAAAAGATCGTTAACACTCATACCGCGAAATCCAAGAAAAGTATAATTTTCTGGAAATTCTTTAAGGAATCTCCCATTTAATATCATTAGCTCACCACTCTCATGAATTTTAACAAGAACCTCCCCCCTTGCGTTGACTTCAGAGTCCAATGATCATCGCTTATACAATGCTGCAAAATTTTCAGGGAGGAATAGCCCTTCCAGGTCATTTAGGTTGTCGATACGAGCATTAAAATCGCTTCCTAAAAACAATGGTAAATCTAGATAACCCGATATAACCCCGGAAAGGTCCTCCTCAAAAATCTACTCGAACAGCTTAGCATCCATAGATAGAAGGTTAAAAAAAACATTACCCACAATAAATTGAAAAGCCCTTCGCCAACATTCAGCAAAAATAAATCGAGGAGAAATTAATAAAATTTCAAAGTTAAATACAGCGTTGTTTATAAAAATTGCTAAACCCCCAATAGGACAGCCGACTCTAGCAAGACGTTATGCATTAATTACAATAGTGGTGTGATCAGGGATCCAAATAGGGGATTCTAAATTCTTTAAAGTTACCTAAGATTGCTTCCATTAGGAGATTGAGATAAGACATCCTGATTAGCGACTTCATTCTCAGCTGCAAGTTGCAAAACCGTACCAGACCTAGTAGGTTTTTAACCATTATGCCACCCATTATGCGCTTTGTCACATTACAGGCAATGTGAAATTCCTACAAGACTGCAAACACGAAAGTATGACTCATTCGAAATTAACAACTTATGGGAAAATTAAAAACTTTTACAACAGCAGGTGGTGTAATGTTTATAATTTTTACATACATTCTATTTGATTTTTATAGCTCTTCAAACACATAGGAGTAATATTTGTAGTAATAAAATAGTAGTACATTTTCTTTGTAATAAAAAATGCAATCTTGTAGAAATAGGAATTATTTATATTTTTTAAGGGAAATATTTTTCCCATGTCTCTTTTCTAACAAATTAATTTGTTTTTGTCTTTTATGAAGAGATTTAAAAGCAAGTTGTTAATTGACTATAAAAAGTAGCTTACGAGCTCGTTTCTCTTTTTCTTTCCCTAACACTACTTTACAATCCGGCAAAATCGTATTTCCTCCACTCTATCTTGTGTCCCCTCTCTCCTTTCTGTTTTAGAGTCAGAATACATAAATTGCTTGTAAATCACAGATGTTCGCATGCATGGAAAATGCAAGCAAAACCGCAACTTTATATTCTTTTTATTCGAGAGGAAGAAGAACAGAAAATGAGTGACTCCTCTCCTCGCCCGGAGGTTTGCAGTTGGGACGCTTAGAATTTCAATAAATCTAACCGCCCGGTGAAAAAGAAGCACTCTTTTACGCTGCCCGAATGAGTTTCTTGGCTTAGATCCAAACCGCCGTAAACAAAGAACATTTAAACTACATAACAGTTGAGCCTTGTGTGAAGAAAATACATACATAGTTGTATCGTTTCATACGGTTAGAGTATATTCTATATACTACATGATCACATGAAAGGCACAAATAATCCAATAGAAATTAATAGCCGGTTTGCTAAGACGTACGAGCTGTCCCCTGACGAGGGAGTGAAATATTGTGACGCGGTTGCTGATATTTTATTTCACCACATGAGGTACATTCCGAAACAATAAATGTTCCTTTGAAATGGTATCAAGAGCGCAATTGTTAACACACTCTTTGCAATAATTTATGTAGTTGGAAATTTTCTGACAAGGTATTTTAGATACTTAATACTTTCAGAATTGATTAATAGAATTAAAAATATTAAAATTGTATAGAAATTCGACCGGATCCTTACTGGTTAAATTTAATTCTTGATTTATTCTTTATTCAGTTGCACCGTAAATGAAAAGAAAATATATTTAAGAAATCAGTAATATCTGAATAAAAAAAACATTTACACCTGACGAAATTTCATCGCAGAAAAGCAGAGTAAACTGAACTAAGGCAATTAGAGGATGATATGTCTATATGAAAGAGGCATCTATAAAACTAACTTGTATGCATTTATGACTTCTTCAGAACAAATCTGACATAAGCAGAAAAATGCCAAGTTAATTAATAAATGATTTCCTCTTTGGCCAAATAAATACATTCCAGGAAATAAGATGGCATTAAACCAGAATCTGAGAAGAAATTATCTACCAATATTGAGAAAGGCTCTTCTGATATTAAGTTAAGCGCATGTGATACTTCGTCGTGTGGTCAATCGGGTACAGTTCGGACGGCTTTTTTCCACAAAAATGAAAGTTTTTAAAAACTGAATTCAGAGATGCTATAAAATATTATAACGGACGTCCCCGGACTCTTTTTTCAGGGATAATAACAAAAAAAAGGTTATTTTGCTAATTACCAAATTTTATGCATGTGTATTTTTTTGTGGTTAGGGTGATTTTTAGCTCTCTGTCATTCCGATGATGTAGGTCTCTATCGTACCGATTCTGTCGGTAAGCACTCTAGAATAATTATGGTGCAATAAATTATCTTACCAGCCTAGTTGGTAATGTAGATAGATAAATTTTGAAATTTTCGGCGTAAAGGGCGTACGAAACAGCATGAAACTTTGAAACTAATGTTAAATTTTTTGCCACTGGGAAATTCTTTATGAAATAAACTTTTTTGATTGCCTGCAAACAAGGTTAGTTCCGGGAGATTAGTTACTATGTTTATTTGCAAGTCCAAAGTTTTCGGCCAAAAATATTGTGTAGTTTGGAAGTAACGCACAGGAGAATTGTAACATACATCACCTCCAAATATACACACGTTGTTAGCAATATAAAAAATTTTTTGAAAAACAAAACACAAATAAAGTGTGCGGGGACGTCCGTTAGCATGTTCGCTATCATTTCCCAAAATTTTAAGATAAAATATTGATTATTCTAGAAAAAAAGCCATCGTAACCTACAACTGGTAAAATTGATAATTTTCTAAGTAGGACATGCCCTTAAACAAGCAAAGAGCCTCTGACATTAAGGTGGTTTTAGCGTGACTCAGTGAGTCATATGAGAGTGTAAAAAAGTATTTTTGATTTACATGGAATCTTTTGTGTTTGAAAATCCGAAAATTAATTAAGATAGACATTTATGGCCGTCCAGCGATGTAAATCAGAAGAATAAATAAATTGATAAAAATATATCCCTCAACGGTTTGCGTATTCTCGACCATATGACTTCTGAAAGAAGCAATGCGGCAACGTCGCACTCTCTCCAGTCTCCTCTCTAGTCCGCCATGTTCGAGTGCATGTGTATACACGAAATGTAAGCTAACTGACTATACGTTCAAGTATGATTGAGACGATGCCAAGTGTTCACTGCTGCCTTCTTCGATCATGGCTACCGACGAAAGTCGACAGAGTTCTGATTTTTAGAAAGGTAATACATTATTATCAAACGGTAAAAAATTCTTTAAAAAATCAGACGAATTTATGAAGGTTCGGGGCACATTTTGTTAGTTTTTTGCATACGTAGCATCGATTTTGTGAGTACGGCACTCATTCTAAGCTCAAGTTCACTTGTCATTGCCATAAGCTGTATAGTAATTCATGACCAAACGATGAAACTTTAATTAATTATTTCTCTGTAAATAGACGGTCAATGAATCAGAAACTTCGCAAATGTATTCAAAAATAGTTAAAGAAGTTATAATAAAAATTTCAGCTTTTTAGCATGGATTTCGTTTCACGCTAAAACCACCTTAACTGACACTGAATTTAGTTCGTAAGTTACCAGTAATAACGTAATATACGAGACAGATGTATACACGAAGATCTTTAATGATACATATGATTATCTACGCCAAAGAAAAAATGCAACATGTATACCTTATTTCGTGAATACTCGCCAGACTGCAACCGACTGAATTTATGCTTAAATCTCATGGAGAATTCACTTGTTTGTTATTATATAGTACGCCTCTGCTTTAAAATCTATTGCGCAAAGCAGCATTCGACGGTTTTTAGGACTCCAATATACATTAACCAATGATAGGCTAACAGTGATAATGAGAAACTTTAATTTCTATTACCTTTTACACTCAGCAATCGAGATAATCACGGTTTCAGACATTGCCTGCAATATATCTCAGGTACACTGGTGCAGGAGCTTGTGTTTCACACATATGGGTAAGCAGTTAGCGAGCACCGCTTGCCTTGCTCCCCACATCATCACATTCCGAGGCCAAATGAGGCTAGCAGTTCTACGAATAGCATATGTTGAAGGTGCTTATCTCGAGAGCTGATTGTATTTTAGAACATCTCTTCATATCTGTGTTTTCGGGGGTCGTCCAAAACCTACGAAACATTGTCAACGTGGGAACGCATAAAGCAGAATGTGACATTACACATGATTTAAAATGATGTCTCAGGTTTAAGATGGTTACTGGACAACATGTCGAAAGCATTTTTGGTTAGAGTTGGATTTTTATATTTTTTGAATAGTTTTCACGGGGCTGTCCCGATATAAATCATCAGTCACGGACGCATTTTTAATGGAATAAAGTGCACAGAAAAAACTGAAGTTGAATTTTGTTGCCTGTACAATTTTCGGCAGATAAAGATGACCTAATTGTTATTTTAAAAATGATTAGACATGACGTGGATTAATGTAAATGTACTTTTCGTGAATGCATATACTGAACTTGACAGAACAATATCATCATCTCCATACTTAAAGATTACGCCATGGCTTATGTTCAGTGATGCCAATGTATGCAAATTGTGTAACTTTTAATTTCAAACAAGAACAAAATTTATAACACATATATTTTATAAATAACAGTTTAATTTCATTGAATTTTAAAGACTGACTTATATTTCACAAAACATTTTTTAATAAATACATTTATAATGCATTTATAATAATGATAATATTTGAATTATTATAAAAAAAATTTAGCTCTGAATATTGTTCTTTTCGATTGAGACGTGGTAAAACGACGCTAAAGTGAACAAAAAAAAAAGAAAAGAAACATAACTACAATAGAGTCGTGACAATTTATGTATTTATAGGTTATATAATTGCATGAATTCCCAAAAAAATACATACAAAATATTAAAAACTTTTAAATAATTATTTTTAATCACTTTTCCAAGAAATTTCTCTTTAAATAAAATGTTTTGTAAAATATAAGTTTTTCTTTGGAATTCAATGAAAATAAACAGTTATTTATATAATATATGTGTTATAATTTTTTTTGCCTGAAATCAAAAGTTACACAATTTGTATATATTCTTGTGAGATATTTTAATAATTATTTACTTAAATTACGAGAATTGTCTTTTCAAAGTAATTTTGAATCGCGTGCCTAGTGCGGCCAACCAGCGCGCAGTCCTAACGCAAGCGCAGTAGCACCGGGTGCCAATATTGGCATCATTGATGCAGTTCATGAGATTGTCAATGATCTTGAAAGATTTTGTCGTGATACATTCTAATTACAGCAGTGGGACTCCGATGCTGCTTTGAAGTCGAAAATCGAACGAACCTCTCTTTCTATCTCCACAAATTAGAAAAAGAGGTCCGTTAGATTATCCACTTTCGATACGGTAGCGGAGTCCCACTGCAGGTTAGGAACAAAATGAAAAATAGGAATCGAATTAATTTGAAAATTTAAACAGTTAAAACTAGAGATCATATAGTTAGAGTTGAGACATTTTTCATTAATTATTTTATTTATGCTAATCAAAACTCATCAAAGTTTAACTACTTCCGGTACAGCGGCGCCAATCAGATTTTGAGTCACCCGTTTCTCAACTCTCCCTTAAGGATCTCTAGTTAAAACTAAAAGTAATTAACACTACTCGATTTTGTAAGACATGTGGTTATCAAATATTGCCCCCCCCCCATTTTGCAGCTCTAGTAAATATTTAAATTTATGAACATAAATGGATTACTTTAATTTGCATCAATGTTCTAGATACAAAATGTTATCTAGAGTAAAAAATAAGGTTTCTTCATTGAAATTTAATATTTTATAGAAATGTTAATTTTAAAACTGAAAACTTCTGAGTTCAAAAAGTTATTATTCCCAATTTTCGAAAAAGGAATAAGATAAATGTTCTCCTGATTTCTCTGTTTGAGAAGTAACTTGTTAAATAATACAAATTTGAAGAATGCAATAAAATTGGCAAACTTTATAATTTTTGAGAAATCATCTTTTAGCTACAAAATTTTTGTCCGTAAAGAGTATTTAATGTCAAACTGCATTACCGACGGATTTCGATAGTTTTAAGATGCAAATTCCTAGCCTCATGCCAGTCAAAGCTGGGATGACTCTATTGTTCGCCAGAAGAATAAATTTGAAGAGATTTACCGTGTGATAAGGAAAAAAAAAGATAAAATAGTGTAAAGGTTGAAAAATATATGCAATTCTTGTTCTTGTTTGTTTTCAACTTAAAAAATACTTTATATACATATTATTGCCGAATCAATGCAAAAAGTTATTTTTATTTCTATTTAATTCAATTATTTATCTGCAAACCATACAGAATTTGTTAAAAATAATCAATAATGTTTACAATACTCGCACAATAAAAAACACTAACAATATTTTAATTTTTACAACTTATTTTATCACTTTTTTTTAATTTCTCGCCATTTAACATTTCTTTAACCTCATTTATTTTCAAACTAGTACACTATTTTAGTATTAATTTTTTCTCATTCGATGCTACAACTATTTAACTTTATTCTTCCGACAGACAAACCAAACAAAACATAGTAGAACTAACGAAAATTATAACTTTTCTGATTTTCACAATGCATTTTGTAACAAGACGACCCTGTGAACAAACAGCGCCCTTCTTTTGCCTACTGACCAGCTATCAACTCTCATCCTACTTTCTTCTCTACAGACGGACTGAAATCGCTATCTCACAACTTGTAAACTTTGGTTAAGGAGGTACCATCGCTACAAAAGTTTTCATTACCATTTCAACCGAACTTTCACGATATCTAAATATGATCAACAAAAGCACCCAGTTAAAATCTCAGAAGTCTAGGGTACTTTATAAATAAGTTATTAACGTTTTTAATTTCGTCATATTTAACATTGCGTCTTATGAGAGATGGCGTTTTTGAGCTCTTTGCTGACTGATATCTAAGTAACCACCATTAAGATATTATTGATAATTTTTTAAATGAAAAACAAGTATTTCAAAATTGAGGTGCAAAAATAATATTAACCATTTGTTTCCTGCATACACATGAAAAAAAAATCACGAAACTTGCGCTTCCGAACGTTGACTATCGCAATCTGGCAAAATCGCGAGGCGTGATCAATATATATCTCAGTCAGCCGTTGATTCATGTCGCCTGCGACATGATCACAATGTTGCCAGATTTCAACTCAGTAAGTCATACGAGTGTAGGTATTAAGACTGCGTAGTCGACTGATCTCGGCAGTAGCGATGGTATCTCCTTAAGATACTCTGATAATACTGAATATTGTGACATTTCGACTGGATTTCAAATGCTTTATTTTCAATCACGAAAAATATATGTTCATCCTCCCGAGATAAGTGCAATCATTTTTTTAAATGAAATAGTAATAATTACAATGTTCAGAAAAATGTCGTGTCCTAATTTCCAGACCGATTTCATTAATAATTTCCTGTTTTTCACACTAATATCAAGTACATAGCAGTCGATGCTTTTTCACTTAAAAATTATTCTGAGACACGTTAAAAACACGAAATTATCTCAGTTTTGTATAAAGTTTATTCGACAAGGTTATTTTTTGTTGCCGTGAAACTTTCGTCGAAAGTCAATGTAAAGTTTATCTTCTGTTTCTTCTGTGTGATCTGGTGAGAGCAATCTGCCTTTATATATTTGACAATGCCTGATTTACACATTATTATTTCTGTTCAACCTTCTTCTCGGGTGAACCCGGTTTTTCATCACAGCCATGGACTGAGTCAAATGACTGATGAGATGTAGATGTTATAAGTTAATTTAATACGATTTTTGAAATCTTTTGGAAGAGAGGAATTATGTGAGGAAGAATGTATAGAATTTTTTTTAGATTGATCTAGAATTCTTGTGTTACTTCTTCAAGTAACACGTTCGTTCCGTAACACTGCTTCGAGCAAGGTTGCTGATCAATCTCTCGAGAAATCACCCCAAGTGAAGAACCTCACAAAGTCGTCATGTGAGGTTCCCCACACGGGCCCATTATCATCCAAAGGCTTTTGTTCCAAGCGTCAGTCACTCTAGTGACATTCTTTTTATTAACTATTTGTAGCCATACTTTTCTGTCCTGGTATACTTCTCTAGCTTTCTTCACGTACATGCATTTTTTAATGCAATCTGTCCGAACCATCTTAACCAATTCTTTTCCCATGTATCAACTAGTTTCTCTTTTCCACCACACTCATTTAAGATCATCTCGTTATTCACTTTGTGCATCAGAGTTTTTCCCTTATATTATTCGCAGGAATTTAATGTCAATCGCGTTGACTTTACTCTTATCCTTTTCTTGATACGAGGCAGTCTGATAAGTCCCTGAAAAATGAAACACGAAGACGTTTTTTTGGCCAAAGTCGGTTTTATTTTTCAACATACTCTCCTTTTAGGTCGATACAGCGAGTCCAACGATTTTCTAACTTTTTGATACCGTCCAAAAAGTACTCGATCGGAAGGTCTCCAAAATACACCTCAGTTTCAGCTATGAGCTTCTCATTTGAGTAAAAACGCTTACCGGTGAGCCATCTCTTCAGGTTAGGGAACAAGTAATAGTCGCTGGGGGCCAGGTCTCGTGAATGCGGTGACTGAGGAACCAATTCGAAGCCGATTTCATGCAATTTTGCTTGTGCAACTAAGCATGCATGAACAGGCGCATTGTCGTGATGATAAAGCGGTTTTTTCTTCTTCAAATGCGTCGTTTTTCGGCGATTTCGATTTTCAATCGGTCCAATAATGATGGATAGTATGCTCCGGTTTTGGTTTTACCTTTTTCAAGATAGTCCACGAATATTATGCCATATGCATCCCAAAATACGGAGGCCATAACCTTTCCGACCCATTGTTGCGTTTTTGGACGTTTCGGAGCACTTTGGCCCGGTGGAACCCACTGTTTTGCCTGTTGTGTTGACTCAGGAGTGTAGTAGTGGATATAGGTTTTATCCATGGTTATGAATCGGCGTAAAAACTCGGTCGGCTTACGCGAAAATAATGCCACATTCTGCTGGGAAGTTGTCACACGAATTCGTTTTTGGGCCACTGTGAGCAAACGCGGCACCCATCGCGCGCAGAGCTTCTTCATGCCAAAAACTGAATGCACGATATTGCCCACACGTTCCAATGATATGCCTACAGCATTAGCTACCTCTCTCAATTTCACTTTGGGATCATTCAACATCATATCATGGATTTTTTCGACATTTTCTGGTGTAGTGACCTCTTTTGGGCGCCCAGATCGTTCAGCATCAACTGTGCTCGTACGGCCACAACCAAACTCGGTAAACCACTTATGAATCGTTCCAATCGACGATGCAGAGTCCGGATAATACTTATCCAGCTTGGCCTTGGTCTCACATTTTTCCATATTAAAAAAAAACCCGGAGGTTAGTCGCTTCTCAGTGCTGTAACTTGAAAATGCGTAAACATAAATGGCTGAAGTTTTGACAGGCGTCATTTGAAGGATCAAGCTCGACGAAAATGGTTCACATTAGTGAATACTAATGCCATCTCTTAGAATTTTCAGGTACTTATCAGACTGCCTAGTAGCGCCATGTCTCGCTACTGTATAACACAGTCGGTACGAATATAGAAATATGTATTTCGATTTTAGCTTGATTTTATGTATTTTTACTTCTGGTAATGGGCCCTGCTCTGCCGAAAACATTCTTATCTCCGTTTATGCCCCTATATAACTCCTTATTATATTTAATATAATGTTGAATATTATTCAGTCAGTATCCTTTGAAAGTATTCGATTGATTCTGCTATAACAATCGTAACATCGGCGAACGCTGACGCACGTACCTTTGCTGTTTCAAATTCGACACCTTTTTCGTCGAAGAGGGCCGAAAAATGTAAATATCAATAACAATTTAATTTTGGAAGTGCTTAAAAAATGGAGCGTTCTTAGTTCAAAACTAAATTATTTGGAGGGAGTCATCGTGGCTCAGATGGTACAGTGATTGTCCTATGATCCAACACTGCAGCCTTGGCAGCCACGTTGGCGCGCGTTCGATTCGCAAAGCAGGAAGCGAGGCTGAACGTGCTAGAGAATTCCTTTTGTTGGTTTGAAAATCCGACCATTTGTTTGATATTTTTTCCCTCTCTTTATTGCAAAATCTCTCCAGGTTTACAATTTCTTCTATTGAAAACTTGTCTTATTAGTTTGAACATTCACCTCTTTTGGTAGAAATTTTTATTTTTTTGTTGTAAATAGTACTGATTGGCTAAAAATTAATCTGTCAGTTAAGAATTGAACATTGTGTTGAAAAGTACTTTTTGTTTGAATTCAACTGCTCTTAATTAAAAAAGTAAATTGTCTTTAGTTGAAATATCTACTATTAAGTTTTTCGTTGACACTTCATACTTTTCATAAAGTTCCATTTCTTTTATTTAAAATAAAAATATTTTTGAGTTTAAATATCAATTATTATATTTTTTGTTGAGAATTAATCTTTTTTGATTGCAAATACAACTAGCAGGTTAAAAGTTGAACTTCTTTGTCAAACATTTTTTTTTGTAAATGATTCATCATTTTTGTAAAAAGTATAATCTTGATAAAAAATTCACTATTTTGTGGAAAATTAAAAAATTTAATGAAAAATTCTAATTTTTTGCTGAGCATTCTTATTTTTAAATATAAAATATGTATCAGCCTAATTGACAAAGGATAGAGGCGCATGGATCAGCAGGGGTTAAAAGAGCTAGGCAGCAAGGCTGAATTTACAAAGAGATAGAAGACAATAGGGGTAGGTAAAAAAAAAGGGACAATTGAGATAGAAAAAAGGGGGTTGAAAGGAGTCCCTCTAAATTTGAATCATTGGAATTCAACGCAGTTTCAGTGAAATACGAGGTGTGTTCAAAAAGTAAGGTGACTTTTCAATTTTCGCGGGCTACGTATATTCAATTTTTAATTTTTTGTTTTGTTCTGTTTGTACACTCGTCACGATCATATATTCACAGTTTTGACTATATAGCTTGTGTTGATTTTCTGGCAGAGGCGTAAAAGGTTAGAAGGGTTTGGTGTGCTCGCCGACTTTCTTCTTTCGAAAAAAATGGAGCAAAGAGTTTGCATTAAATTTTGTGTGAAAAATGGAATCCAGTGCTCTAAAACTCCTGAAATGTAGACAGTTGCATACGGTGACTCTACTCTGAGTAAGAAAAATGTGTATAAGTGGTACAAGCTGTTCCAAGAAGGCCGAGAGGATGTTGAAGACGAACCTCTCCCTGGATGTCCCAGCACGTCCACAACAGATGAAAACGTTCAAGCAGTGGAAGAAATGGTGTTGAAAAATCGCCGAATTACCATCAAAGAAGTTGCTGAAGATGTTAGCATATCGGTTGGCTCATGCCATGCTATCTTTTCGGACGTTTTAGGCATGAGACGTGTGTCAGCGAAATTTGTTCCAAAACTGCTTAATTTTTATCAAAAGATCGATCGCATGACCATCGCTCAGGAGATGTTGAATGAAGTCAATAATGATATTCACCGGATTTGGCCTCCAGTAACTTTGTTCTTTTCCCAAAACTGAAGAGACCCATGAAAGGACATCGATTTTCAACGAGTAAGGAGATAAAAACTGCATCGCTGAAAGAACTTAAGGCTATACCACAAAATGATTATCAAAAGTGCTTCGATGATTGGAAAAAGCGTTGGCACAAGTGTATTATATCTGAGGAGGATTACTTTGAAGGGGACAACATAAATATTGAGGAATAAATGAATATTTTTTGAGAAAACCATAATGTCACCATATTTTTTGAACACACCTCGTACTTCCTGCTATGTATTTGAATCTGTGAATATAGTAATGGAAATGGCCAAAAGTAGGCTACTGATGTTGAGTTAAAATCATCTAAAAAGCAGTAAATTTTCACTGATTTGAATCTAGGGAGACAGGTATGGATCTAGATTGATAAAAATATACAAAACGGTAGACAGGAATAGGCGTATGGTATTGAAGTGGGAAGTTCAAGGGATAGTATTCGAATTATATTGGCAAAATGGTCGAAAAAGATAGACAGGGATATGCGAGGGACCCGTTCAGGAATATAAATGTAGGCTTGGTAAGACACTGACCAGTTTCCCCACTTTTCGCGTGGCTCCGGTCGGGTAAACTGATGAGGGGCATTGCATAGCGTATAACGCTTTTGCAGATCATTGACTGACTGAGGGCAACTTTCTCGGGACCTGTCCATAATAAACAAAAACTAATTTTTTTACTATTTTCCTTTTTTTTATCTATTATGTCTTATCGTAAAAAATATTTATATAGAAGTATTTGATGAAAATATTGGTGTCATCGATGCACATAAGAATACCAACCATCCAAACTATATTAGCTTGATAAAACTTTCGGCGAGCACGATAATGACAGATGTATGGCGTAACTGAGTATCTCTTCTGAATTGCCGGCTTGGGAAAACCTCCATAAAACTCCACAAACAAATGCTTTAAATTATTTATAGCTGGAAATAATTTTTTAATTTTGTATTCCAAACAACGACAGTGTGTTTATAATTATTACAAATTTTCATATTTTAATTTTCCGTTTGTGCCCTATCATAATTTAAATTATTTATTTCAAAATAGAAAAACTAGTGTGGACCTTGTCAGCGACACTTTTTTAATGAAGCAAAATAGGGCAATTCCTGCACTCCATATGCAGGCTTGGAGAAAAGTCAATTGAAAATTATAGGCGTAAATGTGGATTGAAGAAGAGCTAGAAAAAGATTCAAGGGGATAGACAAATTATAATTAGGAATATACAAAGGAAGATTAAACAAGCAAGAAGTATGAATATGCTCGCAAGGCAATAGAGCTCTGAGATAGAAACAGATATAGCTAGATAAGAAAGAGATAGAATGAAGTAAAGCTTGATAAACAAGTGATAGAAAGATATTCAGGGGGAATATGGATAGACGAAGGATAGACTAGGTTCAACATTGAAGAGTAAGTGAACGGAACATAGTAAATTCATTGGACATAAGTTCTCAAATAACAGACAAATGCTGTATTTCGAAAAAACCAGAGTAAGGACAAAAATTCAAATAGGATCATAGGATACCATTAGGTTGGATTAGTGTGGTTCTGATAACACATTGAAAACTTTAGTACAAAAAATATGGATTTTAATTTATATATTTTGAAGGTTACGAAATTTTCAAAGCACAATTTAAATCGAATAGACTTGTTGTGTACTAAGGGTTAATAATCATTCTACTTGAGTTCTGAAGATGCTGAAATCGTGCATATATAAATAAAAAAAAACTATCATGATTGTTCGTTTGCTCCATAATTAACGCTCCGAATGCAAAAAGGAGATATAAAATTATTTTGCTGGAGTGGGGAGGCGCCAGAGCACTACTTTTTGCCCTGAAGGTTTCCTCTGGAGGTTCAAGAAAGTTTTCTGGAAAATTTTAGCTCAATCGGAATAGTGCTCAACAAACTGTTAATGTTTTAATTTTCTGGCGCAATGGATTTTCTCCCGCGTAGACTGGCCCGCTCGGTAAACCGCTACCCCAGCGTTAGGTACAAGTGTGTCTCACAGCCAGCAGAATTTTTGTAATTAAAAATACAGTGAATATAAAAATCATTGTTTATTAGGTACACAAAAATTTTTTTTAATGTATCAATTGATATTTCGGTGCTAAAGATAACAATTACGTTGCATATCTCCTTATACAAAAAATAATTAAATCTAATTTATTCCTCGTCCGATGAGATAAATGAATCGTCAACTGATTTATGTATTTTAATTTTTTTTCATGATATTTTTCATGTATTTGAAGCAAGAATCAATTGATAAATTTATTATTACATATAGAATTTCTGCTACATTTAGGAACATTTCTTTCCCACAAACTTCCATGCTTCTTTCATTTTCTACCATTAATAGGTTTTAAAAATTTAAGAAATTTTAATTAGACCAAAATCCAAATTAAAAATCCCATTTAACGTCCAATAATCAAATTGATGCAAAATCCTGTTAAATAAAACAAGAATCTAACTTTGAAGTCCAAATTTGGTAGTTGGATTCTTGTTTTATTTAACAGGA
>NC_046664.1:102101276-102102925 GCF_010883055.1 Belonocnema kinseyi | reverse complement strand
TTCGATCGTACATCTAACAAGGATATCCCGTAACATTGTCCAGGCGCCCTCTAAATCTTTGTTTTTTATACGGTCCTCCCATGTTGCCCTATCTATGCTTTTAATCATCTTATTTTAGAAATCTATTCGCACATCCGGTTTCTGTAGGTTCTCAATTTTGATTCGCGTTTGTTTTGCTTTCTTCGGTCTCTTTTTTCTCCAACCCCGACCTAAGTTAATTTTTGAGATCAGAAGGTAATGATTAGTATTGCTTTCAGAACCCCTCATGACTCATGTATCTTTGACTAACTCTCTAAGTCTTTCATCCTCAACAACAAAGTCAATTATACTGCGGCTATTTCTTTTAGACCAGGTGTACATGTGGATCATTTTATGCTTAAACCAAGTATTTGTAATAAACAGACCCCTTCTAAGCATAGACCAACTAGTTTATCTCCGTTATAGTTTGTTCTTGGATCCCCAAAATTACCTAATACTCTTTCTGTATCCTGAATTTGGATGCCCACCCAACCGCTCATGTCTCCTAGTAGAATTATTCTTTCCTCATGTTCGCAGATGTTTATTGTGTCATTTAAAGTGTCCCAGAAGGCGTCTTTTACTTCTCTAGAATCACTATCAACCGGCGCGTAGCATGCTATGATAAATAGTCTTCTGATTCCTACTTTCATTCTAGCCCACAGCCGTCTGGGAGACACGAAACCATGGTCTCCGAGATGCTGCTTTGCTCTTTCATTCAAAATCAGACCTACTCCTTGTTTACCACGTGATTCACAGTCTACTCGAAATCATGTCAAAGTCATGTCAAAATCATGTCAAAGTTAAGTATCAAATCGCCATATGGTGGAGATTGTAGTTATAACGTCAGTCCCACCAAAAACTTCAGTTAATAAGGGAGGCTTGGGAGAGGGGAGAGGTAGAACTGGAACCGAGAGAGTCGTCTTGGGTTTGTGTTTTTGTTTTCATCCTGAGAAGGTCACCAGCCTTCAGCAGCGTTTTGATGTATGGAGCTATACAAAATTCTATGATATATGATATATATTTGATATTTGATGTGATATATTTTATATGATGATATATGATATATGATATATGATATATATGTGGTGCAGAAGAGACGCTAGTAGACACATGGGAAAGAAATCGGACAAGATGGTTCGGACATGTTGAGAGAATGCCAAATGAACGACTAACGAAACAAGTGTATCAAGGTAAAGTAAATGGCAACGTGCCCAGAGGTAGACCGCGGAAAGAATGGTTAGAATGTGTGAATGAGACCCTACTTAGAAGAGACATAAGAAGTCACAGAAACACGAGAGCCTGCATGAAAAAATGCATGGACATAAAAGAAGCTAGAGAAGTATGCCAGGACAGGAAAGTATGGCGAAAAGTAGTTAATAAAAAGAGTATGAGTAGAGTGAACGACGCCTGAAACAAAGACCTTGGCTATTAATGGGCCCAAGTGGGGAACCTTACATAACGGCTTCGTGAGGTTCTTCGTTTGGGGTGATTGCTAGAGAGATTGATCAGCAACCTGGGTCAGAGCAGTATTGCGGAACGAACGTGTTATTTACTTAAATAGTACGAGAATTCTGGATCAATCTGAAAAATCTCTATCCCTTCCACACACTACTCCTTTCCCCTGCCGAGTG
>NC_046664.1:102096960-102101176 GCF_010883055.1 Belonocnema kinseyi | reverse complement strand
AGAAAAAGCTTTTGACAAGGTAGATAGAAGTAAACTTTGGGAAGTCCTGAAAGAGTATGGAGTCAATGGATGGATCCTACAAGCTATAAAAACAATATATACTGGTAGCAAAGCGAGTGTAAGTGTGAATGGGAAACTGAGTGACTGGTTCGATATTATTCAAGGAGTTAGACAAGGATGCGTTATGTCTTCATGGTTATTTATATTATTTATGGACAAGTGTTTAAGAATGGCTCTCTTCGACGAAGAGGGTGTGGATCTCGAAACAGTAAGGGTACGAGAGTTAGCGTTCGCAGATGATAAGGTTGTTATGGCACAGTCTATCGAAGACCTACAAACAATGTTGAATATACTAGATGCAAGCATGAAGAGCATGGGCCTTAAAATTAACGCAAATAAAACAAGAACTATGGTGTTCGAAGGAAATAGTGAGAAAACACTATGCAATAATTTATTAAATGATGAGAGAATTGAACAAGTTGATAAGTTCGTATACCTTGGTAGCTTATTTACTAAGGACGGGAAGATAGATGAGGAATTAGATAGACGAATAAATGAAGGTAAGAAGGTTATTGGTAGGGCAGATCCCCTTATCAGAAGTAAAAATATATCAAATAAAGCTAAAATGGCAATGCATAATTCTATATTTGTACCGACTGTACTATACGGTAGCGATACATGGACTTATCAAGAAAAAGATAAGAGTAAAACTAACGCAATTGATATGAGATTCATGCGCATAATAAGCGGGAAAACCCTAATGGACAAAGTAAGTAACGAGATAATTCTAAAAGAATGTGGTGCAGAAGAGACGCTAGTAGACACATGGAAAAGAAATCGGTTAAGATGGTTCGGACATGTTGAGAGAATGCCGAATAAACGACTAACGAAACAAGTGTATCATGGTAAAGTATATAGCAGCGTGCCCAGAGGTAGACCGCGGAAAAAATGCCCGCATGAAAAAATGCATGGACATAAAAGAAGCTAGAGAAGTATGCCAGGACAGGAAAGTATGGCGGCAAATAGTTAATAAAAAGAGTGTCAGTAGAGTGAATGACGCCTGAAACAAAGATCTTGGCTATTAATGGACCCATGTGGGGAACCTTACATAACGACTTCGTGAGGTTCTTCGCTTGGGGTGATTGCTAGAGACATTGATCAGCAACCTGGGTCGAAGCAGTGTTGCGGAACGAACGTGTTATTTACTTAAATAGCACGAGAATTCTGGATCAATCTGAAAAATATCCCTTCCACACAATACTCCTTTCCCCTGCCGAGTGAGCCACGCCTACCCCGAAAGGAAAATGGCTTAATGGTGTAATAATAATAATAATAATATTAGGATAATATAATCGAACAACTGTTATGTATCACATAATTTTTTAATCATGTGCTCTGCTAATCGGAACAGACTCAATTAAACTGAAATATTTCATTTTTGGTGAAGAAACGACCTAAAAGCCTATGTAAGTATATCTACAAATAGAGGTTAGCCGAAGGACATGTCAAATACATACAAAAGAAATGTGGAGAGATTGTTTATTTTTAGGACTTTTATGAAGTTCTTGTTTCTGGAAATGGCAACCCGAGTCGAAATGGAGCCCCTACTTTGACGCTTCAAGTGGAAGTATTGTCCCTACTTTGCGGCTGTTCATTCTACTAGCTCCTACGTAGCCACTCCTAAAGATATTTTTATTCTGTTTTGCTCCTGTATAAGCTTCAGCCCCTACATTGAAGGTATTGCCTCTATATTCTTGAGTTTTACTTATGTCTCCTTCAAAGCTCCATATTCTCCGTAAAATTTTTAAATTTTCTTGTAACGCTCTTAAATTTTAACGCACAAAATATGTGGCGTCGTTGCCTTGACGCCTGCGCCCTCGTGACTCGAAAGAAAAAGGTAAGAAAGACACAAATCTTTTGTATTGAGTTTTTTCTGTACCAAAAAAAATAACTTCAAATTAATTACCACAGATTCTGAAGAAATAGATTTTCGTTTCACGCAATTTTCTTTTGAATTGAAGAATCACGAAATTGAATGATTTCAGTTTAAAAATGTAGAAAATAGGGCCATGTCAAAACCTTAAAAATTGAATATTTTAAGATTAGGCCATTGGAAATTATTTATACTTAAAAGCGTTCGAAATTAAGTCATTAAAAATTGAAAAATTTTGAATTTGAACAATTATAAATTCGAAGCGATCAAGATTTGACAATTTTATATTGAAAACTAAATTGAATCATTCAAAGTTGAAGCTTCTGAAATTCTAGAATTTAAAATTGTTATTACAGAACAAAATTATAATTTGACCTTCAAGCTTATTAGGCGAATTGTTATAAAATCAAAGAATGAATTTAATTATACTAAACAAACTTTCAAACTAAATAATAATTTTAAATGGGAAATATTAAAAATGAAAAAAAAAATCTACGCCAGAACTTTGAAACTTGAAGAATTCGAACTTTATTTTAAACTGACAAAATTTATATTCACCAAAAATTGTGATATTAAAAATTTTTTTAAATCAAAGCCTTTAAAATTTCAATTATTTATGTTTAATTCAAATCACATGAAAACTAATAATTTTCAGATCGCTAATTAAACTTTCCCGAATTCAACCAATTTTCTTCAAATTTTAAAAATATGAAAAAAAGTATAATTTCCTTACAAAAACAACATATTTCCCTCTCGAGAAATTCTGCGATTTCAAGTGTAGGTCCCTGCTTATTTCAAATAGATTCGGTCAGCGATGATTATTTTTCGTACGTTATTCTCCAAAAAACCGACGTTGATTACAGTTTACTTGTAACCACTCTTAATAAGATCACCGATGGCTATAAATATATACCAAGGATTTGGATGTACCATTTACTTAAAATAAAAAATTGTTTTCTCAAAATGTCATATTTTTAAACCAATTTTTTCTCTATGCCGAGGGATCGATCACTCCAATATTCCTGATACATTCACTAAATATACCCATACACGTATAATTTGTAATATTTCTAAAATCTAAAATCTTAATACATATATTATTAGAAGCGTAGCAATATTTTTTACAGAATGGGTCACAAAATTTTGCAGATAGCCTTGCACAGCTGTAGGTTATATTTCAATTTTTTTTTGCATACTTCAATCTAGGCTAGCCGAGAGGCTTTAGGCGTTAGGAATGCGAAACTTATAGGGTTCGAACCCCCGCGGCGAATAAAAACTTTCATAGCGTGGGATTATAAATAGTGTAGTGATTGTGTAATGATAAATAATTGTGTCCTTAAACATGTGAACAAATATTAGAGTAGAATAGTAATAATATAATAATACAGAAGATTAATTTTTTTGTGGCGAAAAATCGGTTATGATTTTAGAGAACTGTTCTCTATAGTTTCGGGACTAGTTCAACACAATGTAAAACAAATACCATTTTAACTTTTATTAAACTACACAGCGTATCCTCTACTATCGGATTAGTTCTATACAATTTAATGGATATTTTTTTTGTGTGCAAAATAACTTAAAACATTACGCAAATATCAGTATGTCTTCTTCTTGCTCCATTTTGTTAATTTTTCGTCAAATAATTTTATTCTGTACAGGAAGGTAGAGTGTGGAGCGATAAATTAGAAACAAAAACTAAGCATCTATTTTGACGCCCCAAATGGAAGATTCGGAAATTTCTGCCCATAAGAGCGCTAAGGTAGGGGCAAACATCATATGGCAATATCCTCACTTTACAACCTTAGCCCCTACAAATATTAGCCTGAAGAGTCTCAAAGTAGGGGCTATATTTCGATTTGGGAACGTTTAAATATTTTCATCAGAGAAAAAGAACTATTTATTATTAAACACGATTTTCCATATTTCTCGTATTTAATTAACAGATCAGTTTTTTTTTTTTAAACGAGAAGGATGAATGTTGACAGAATTGTCGAATTTTGAAGAAAATGATTCAGTTTTGAGCCAGGTAGTATAATTTTTGACAGAAAAAGAACCATTAACAACGAATTTCATTTTAGGCGTCGCGACTGGAAAGAATAAGTATGCACACATATTCATATACACAAATATGCACATGTACACACATATACACATATGTATATACATATTATATATAAATATATATATATAACTCATAGACATATACATACATACACATACATATACATCCCCTCTTGTGTGTTTATTTTAGGCCTGTATCATTGAATTTACAATAAAAAGCGA
>NC_046664.1:102067162-102096860 GCF_010883055.1 Belonocnema kinseyi | reverse complement strand
GATCAATCTGAAAAATCTCTATCCCATCCACACACTATTCCTTTCCCCTGCCGAGTGAGTCACGCCTACCCCGAAAGGGAAATGGCTTAATGGTGTAATAATTAACAAAATCTCGGCCGGCTGTGAGTCACACTTGTACCTAACGCTGGGGTAGCGGCTTACCGGGCGGACCGTAGTCTACGCGGGAGAAAATCCATTGGGCCAGAAAATTAAAACATTAACAGTTTCTTGAGTACTATTCCGATTGAGCTAAAATTTACCAGAAAACTTTCTTGAACATTCCTGAACAACTTTTTTCTCACAGTATTCGTTTGCTCAAAATTCGCTCGACTCCCGTAACGTTGGAAGTTGTTTCTGCACGAATTACGCACCGTGTCGGAAAGAAATTAACAATTTGTTTAATAAATATTTTGAACTTTCGCTAACGTCATTTTTCGCAGAACATGGCAACGCATATTTCTGATCAGTTTTATCACAAAATATTACAAACTTCCCATTTCGTTGCGAATTGAAGTAAAAAAGTGCAAAATATTTTATTCAGAGAAAAAAACATTTTTTCATAAATAATTCGAGAATTAAAAAGCTACAACTTTTTTATGAGGAGAAAAAGATGCAGCATTAAATTTTGATTGTGGATATATTTCTAAAAAATTAAAATTCTAGACTTTATTTTCAAGTGCTCAGGGGCCCCCAACTCCAACAAAATATAGAAAATTGTTAATAGTGAGAGGATTTCCAGACCTTTTAACTTCCAATAGGGAATAATTAATCCACGAAATCGTCTAGAAGTATTACACTTTTCAATTGAAGAGTTTTTTTAAAGAACTGGAAGCAATTAGCAAAAGCAATTAGCAAAAAGTGAGTATGTAGGTGTACCATTTATCGAGAAATGCAGCCCGCGTGAAACAATTTCGTGAAACAATTTCGCCAGTACAGTTTTTCTCAAGCCTGTCTATTCACGCAATGATATTCTGGCGCTAGACTGGTGCTGTCTAGTTTTTCTAAACGTTGATTCAAAATTTTCTGCTGTATAGTCCCAGTCATGGCGCTATATACACATACTGTCTACATATTACTAATTTAAATATACACAGACTGTCCAGATTTGAGATAGTTTCTAGGCAGAATCACGGTTTGCGCTTCAACAAAAATTACAGAAGTAATCGCAGAAGGCTCGCAAGTTTGAGCGCGCCTAGGGCGCGCAACTGTTGGTACTCGCGCTTCGCGGTCGATTATATATTTACCTCGCGCCACGCGCTCAGTCTTTATATTTTCGCACATTCTTGCGCAAACATTTTAAAATTAAGACTCAAAACAGCCACCACAGTAATTTTGTAATTGTGAATTCTCTTTCCTTAAAAGAGAGTTTGAGCGCACGTACGGCATGAGACTGATGGCAATTGCACTCCGCACTTGGTCTTTGCATTTCTTCCACATTCGGACACAGACCTTTTAAAATCAAAGGTGAACGGACCGACAACTGTAATTTTGTGATTTTGAACTCTCTTTTGGTCAAGCTCTTTCGGCTTTAACGAACACATTCTTATCACGTATCTCGTGCTTCGCACTCGATTTTATCCAATATGTAAACTTTTCTACATTATACACAACACTTTTATATCAATTATAATACATTTTTTATGTAACTCTGCCAGGGATTACTTATTCAAATATTGCAAAATAAAGCACAAATTGTATTTATCATGATTACTTTAATATTTGTTTCGTATTTTGCTTTTAATTCTTATTTCCTTGTTTTTATAATTTTTTATTTTCAATGTTGTTTTTTACGATTGAATAAAAACTACTGCGCATCTGCAATGGAACCTATACAGGGTTCTATATAGGAGCCTATGTCCTCTTTCGTATTTCCTGCGCTTTTTCCAAAAAGTTCATTTTTGCATTTTTTATCTTATGTTTTACGATTAAAAGAAGATCTACTCGTCCAATCAAAAAATGAATAATAATAAATTTATAGATCTTTTTAGGCGAAAAACTTTTGTCTGGTAATTTAAGTTCGTACCTTGTGTCGTTTTTTCAAACAAATTTAATATTTTTATTTTGAATATTTTTACGACTAAAGCAAAAACTACGTGTCCTATCAAAAATTATGGCTCTTTTTTGAATGAACAATTTTTGTCTAATTTTTTTTCGTAGCTTATATCGAAAAGTGATTCATTATAAATTTGTAGTTCTTCCCAGGACGCGCAATTTGAGCTTTTTTATATTTTTCTTATCTTGCATAGTTTGACCAAAAAATTGAATTTTTGAATTTTTCATTATTTTTGGGACGATCAAATTTGTAATGTTCAACTTTTCGACCAAATTAAAAAAGTTGTTATCTTAGCTCATATCATGCGTTATTTGGCTTAAAATATTCATTTCAGTTTGTTTTTTTGGATTTTGAAAATGATCTAACGCTGATAATTTTCTTTTTATAGAAAAATGTCATCGGGATAAATTGTTTGAGTTTCTGAGTACTATGAAAAACCGTACATAGAATTTTCAAATCTTGAAAAAATGTGGTTTCAAAATTTTTTTGTACGATCAAACTTGGAATTTTCAACTTTTTGACCAAATTGAAAATGTTGTTATCATAATCTTTTAGGGCTTTCAAAAATCAAAGTTTTTCTTCTCTTGGCTTTTTTTTCATATCATGCGTTGTTTGGCTTAAAATGTTCATTTCAGTTTGTTTTTTTGGATTTTGAAAATGCTCTAACTTTGATCATTTTCTTTTTATAGAAAAAAGTCATAAGGATAAATTGTTCAACTTTTTGAATACTATAAATAACCGTGCACAGAAATTTGGAATTTTTTAGAAAGTGGTCTCAAAAATATTCAAAATGTGCTCACTTTTTGAATTCTTATACAAAATGGCTGGCTAACGAACTTAAACTTTAGTTTAGGACACTAAACAAGTGTGCCAAAGGGTAATGTACTAGATTAATTTTTTCGAAAGTTATCGTGTTCAAAGACAGACAGACACATTCGTAAAAACCTGTTTTTCGGTTTCAGAGGGTCTTAAAACGTGGACATTTGACAAAAACTGGGGGGGGGGGGGTCAAATTTTACACAAATCTAATACCTTTTCTGATGAGAATGTAATAATCATTTTTGAAACAAATATTTAGGAAACTACAATACATAATTGCATAAATGCTTAAATGCCTAAATCATAATTTAATGTACACTATTAAATAATTAAGGTAAGAAATAATAATGATGAAGATGATTGAAATCTTAATTTACGAACTGTATTCATAACAAAGATGGTTTTAAAGAACGAAAAAATTTTCTTTCAATTCAATTATATACTAAAGTTATAATTTTATATTAAATTTATAATATTCCATACAGTCAAATTTTAACATGATTTATTTAATTTATTTTAATTATTTATTGTTTGCATAAATCATGATTGAACCTAACATATAAATTATGTATAATAATAAACAGTCATTATTTCGCAACATAATCGCAAGTATAATCATACAAACTTTCTTATTTTTAATTATTTATTCACACATCGAGCACTTGTAATGTTTGAAAATTCGTCATATTTTATTGAAATAAATATTACTATGTAATCCCGTGCAGAAATTTTGGTGGGGCACCGGTCGGGTCCCGATCGGGAAAAATGTTTCCCCGATAGGGTAATCTGTCTAGCGCCAAATCGTAAATTAAACGCCCTACCTGACAGGGCCCAGATCTGGACATCCAAAATGGGGGCCCGATCTGGCCCAGATATAGCCTCTTTAATTTTTTATTTCTATAATTAGTAAGATTTAAAACCTTTTTTTTAATAATATTTTTTTAAGACTTTGTGTTTTACAAAACTTCAATTTTTCAATATTCTACATTATTGAACTGTTTGTATTCCTTGAATTTATGGTTAAGAGTTTGCATGTCGGAAAAAACTATTATGTTTAAAAAAACAAAGCTCAAATTTAGAATTATTGAACTATTAGACATTCATAAATATATTTGAATTATACATATATCTGAATCTTCCCAGTGGTGTCTTCACGATATCGTAAATCACTATAAAGTGGAGAAATTTTCGTCAGAAAATATAAATTTGTGCGCAGTCGGTAATTTTACCAGTCTGGGGGATTTTACCATGTACAGCGTTAGTCTTTTTTTACATACTCTGAACGTAGTGATTTTCAACACGTCGTATGAATTCATGAAAAGTCATAGAATTAAACCGCGTTTGTTGTAAATCCTTCGAAACCTAAGAATCTCGTTTATTGCAACTCGAGAGGGTGGTCCTCGTAACTCTGTAACCCTGTAACCCTGTAACCCCGTAAGCTGGTCTCACAAGTCACAATAGATTATCGCTTCCGCTGTCAGTGGCTATACGAAACATGTGACAATCAGTGGTAGGAGTTGGGGAAGTTGCGATAGACGAGTATCTTAGCTTGCAATAAACAAGGTTTGAATGTAATTATTTGTGAAATCTTCGCGAAATCCTTAAAAACCTTGCAAAATAATTTTAATTTAAGATAAGAAATGCATTGAGATCATTTCAAATCTTTTTGAAATTTTTGGAATATTTATTTGTGAAATCTTTTGCGTATATAAATTAACATTTATCTAAAATTCATGCACATAAATCCTGCTTCGGTCGTAGCTTACGTTGCATGTACTGATTATTATTTTAGTTGCCTTTTTTGTCAGTTTGTACCTTTCTTTTTTCCTTTTTATTTACTGAGTTTTATTACTCAATTTTAGAGTTTTTGCATCGCAGTAAGTCAGGGGTTTCCCCTAGATGCGAAAAATTCCCTAGAGAATCAGCTGCTTTGGGTTTAAATTACCCTTGGCATTTAAATCGCCTGGAAACAGGATGATATCTTTATGTATTTCAGTGTACTGAATAAAAATCTGATACTAGTTTCCGCCAGCACGTCAAGGTTTTTTCCTAGACGCGAAAAAGTCCCCAGAAAATTATCTTCGTCGGATGTAAAGTAAGCTTTGTTATTAAACACGTCTGAAAACCGACCCAAATATGATAATTTTATGTATTTTGGTGCGCTGAATATGAATATTACTTTAATTTGACCCGTACATCAGGATTTTTCTCTAGACGCGAAAATTCTACCATAAATTCAACTTTTTCAGGTACTAAATTACCTTGTGCATTGACATCGTCTGAAAACAGTTCAGAGGATGATATATTCATATTTCTGAGGGTTTCAAATACAAGTCATGAACGTCTGCAGTTAGGCCACGTAAACTATAGTTACTACCGTTCACCAAGAAAAGGTTGCAGTGCGATATGTAATGAGGGTGGCGTCATACTGTGAGAATAACGTTCATAGGAAATTTATCGTATCTAAGGGAAAACTTTGTTCTGATGGGCAAAAACGGATGTGAGATTCGTATTCAGCACATTAAAAATCTGATTTTCTAGAGAATTATTCGCGTGGGGGCGAAATCTCAGAGTATGTTGAGAAACTAATGTCAGATTAATATGTAGCACAACCAAAATTCATAAAGATATTACGCCTGGCCTATTTATAGATGATTTCAATATAGCACTGTTCATTTAATACCAAAAAAGCATATTATCTTGGGAAATTTTTGCGTTTAGCGGAATTTTCGCCTCTAAGGGGAGACTTACTGTGACTTACTGGGAGAAGAGAATATAAAATTCGTTTTTCTAGGTTATTCTCCGGGTCTAGGGAGAAATCCTGAGGTGCTGGGGAAACTAGTGTCAGTTTCGTTTTCAGCGCATGATAATACATAAAGATATCATTTTCTGACTTTCGTAATATGTTTATATAAAAAGTTTTGACTTAAAGTATAAGAAAAACAATTATTATGAATGAAAATGTGTATTAACACTTTTATTTTTATCAAGATTTATTAACATCAGTCTAATAAACATTTATATAAGTTAAATAAAATTTATATAAGTTAAAATAACGGAAGACCCACGGTGCTGACGACGTTTGTGATTTGGTAAGTTTAGAAAATCTCATTTTGTCGTGTTTTTAAAATTATTTTTTTGTATATTTATATGCACTAAACACAAAAATTTTATTTTTAGATCCATTTAACAAGTAAAAATAGGCTGTGTGGCCTGAAAACCCCACCTTGCGGACGGCGTTAGTGTTTTGGTAAATTTTTAAAAGCTCATTTTATCTTATTTTTCTGTATATTTATATACACTAAATACAAAAATTGTATTTATTGTAGTTTAGAAAATCTCATTTTGTCGTGTTTTTAAAATTATTTTTTTGTATATTTATATGCACTAAACACAAAAATTTTATTTTTAGATCCATTCAACAAGTAAAAATAGGCTGTGTGGCCTGAAAAACCCACCTTGCGGGCGGCGCGGCGTTAGTGTTTTGGTACTTCTGCGCTCACTCCAAGCGTGCGATCTGCTATATCCACCGCACACATCTTTGCTGCGAGTGTGCATCACAGGCTTAAATAATTTTTCTGATTTTTTGTAAATTTGCTTATCTGAACCTCCTTAAAATTTGACCATTTACAATTACTAAAATAAATATACTTTTTACAGCCGCGACTGAGGAGATTTTTCTTAATCCCTACCAGAGTATTATACACCTGTGAATTGTTTTTTTATCAAATCAATTTTTCGATAAACTATTAATTTTTAGTAATTTTCCATTTTATCAGAACATGTGTTGGAATAATTAATTGCTTAAAAAATATAAAGTTGCCAATAGCAAAATAATTCCTCACAATTCATTCTTTAGGCACAGAAGAATAACTGTGCAATTTGCCAGATTTTAATAATATAAACAACATTGAAAAAAACTCATGGACATAAAAGACCCGCCATGCCGACCGCGCGTGTGAAATTAACCGAGCCCACGAAGGGTTAATTGTTTTCCTTATAGAATTGAAATCAACTCTTTTTTCTCAACTTTGTCCGAAAGGATATAAATATTCATAAAAGCACCTTCCTCTTGTTCCTCGTGAACTAACTTCTCGAAGATACAGTTCTTCTGCTCTTTCGGTTTATTCAGGAATTAAAAGAGGAAATACGTGACTTGTGACATGCCTCTTCGGATCTTTGGAATTGGAGTCTTCCAAATTATCAAAATATAATAAACACGTATATTTAGTATGCATATAACATCATTAATGAAATTTAGAAAACGCAAGTATACTAAAATTACAAAATGTAATGATTTTATTACAAATATAGGAAATTTAATATGCCCATGTATACTAAAATTTCAAACATTTCTAACAGTGTGTCGATTTCGATAAAAATGTGTACACAAATTTTTCAGAATCGAAAAATCCTACACCAAAGTAAGTGGAAACACAGGTGTTAATACGCACCATCATTTTAGATTTTTTTTTCAAAGTTGCATGGAAATATTTATAGCTGTACAATTGTTTAATCTGTATTGAGCGATTGCACCCATGATAAGTTCTATACAAATAAAAGGTATTAAAGTAAAAATGAATTCCATGGTATTTTATTGAACGTATGTTCCAAATCAAATAATTGCATATAAAATAAAGAGAGGCGCGCGGAGCGCGTATATTGGCCCTTTTTGTTTGAAAGTTCAACTATTTGTCTGCATATGCAATTGTTTGGTTGATCATTAGTTTTTTTGCTGAAAATTCAACTATGTGGTTGTAATTTGATTTATTTTGTTAGAAACTCAACTATTTTGTTAAAATTCAATTTTCATGATTACATTCAATTGGTTCTTCTTCTAGGAGTTAAAAGTCTAATATTTTTTTAAACATTTCACTTTTTAGCTTCAAACATTAACTCTGTCGTTAAAAATTAATGTATTTTGTTTGAAAATTTAACTATTTTGTTGAAAACGCAATATATTTAAAATTTTATTAATATCACCGTAATTTCGTGAAAAATCACCCCCTTTCCACTGTTTTGAGAGCATTTTGAACAGTAAAGTTGTGACGTAACCCATAGGGGTTCAAGCTGTGTGATGAGCTGCGAAGAAGAAGGGGAGGGGTTGAAGAAGTTTGAAAAATAGCGTGAAGTAGCTTTGGAACGGTTGAAATTTTCTACTGGCTTTGTACTAGCGCAAACTATTTTACGGGTATTTTTCCAGAACTAAAAAAAATATTTTCATATAACTATGTTCTGTACTTAGATGCTACTGTTACATTACTGCCCATTAACTGGCGCCAAGGCCAAAATGTGAACAGCACTGGATTCGTACCCCTTATTGTACTGAACAAGTACACTGTTAGAAATATGTTGAAAATTCAACCACAATTAACAAAGAGCATACATTATAATATTTAGGAAGTTAACCAGCTTTAAAGAAGAAAAACAAGAGGTACGTTGAAATAATATTATCACAATGAGAAAATTTAATTCATGCTATCAATAATAACTACGGTATGCTCTTTCAGGTTATGATTACAAAAACGAGTACCGAAAATTTGGTCTAAACGGACGCGTAATTCATTATGGTAATATAATTCCAAGGTACGTTTTGTGATTCTTCTTCAAAACTGCTTATTTTTCTAAATATTATATGCACTTTATTAATCTCATGGATCTTACGTCACGAACTTACGAAATAACTCATGATTCCTTATCAGAATTCTTGTGGTACAGTTAGTGAATTTCAAAGCACAGTATTTTTAAGGATTCTTTATGAGGTTTATTTAGGATTTGTGATTATTTAAAAATCTTGTATCACGCCTATTCATTTTCCTGCAAAATTATATCTGCTTTGAAATTCATCAACTGTGCCGAATAAATTTCTTTTTTTCGCTTTACTGAAATTTCAATTACATGTAGTTGAATTTTCAACTGCATAAAATGCGATTGAAAATTCAATCAGATATTTCTAACAATGTATTGGGCTCACGAAAATAAAAAGAACTGGCCAGTATTACTCACACTAAAGGTTTGGTACCAGGTCAGTACTGCCGTCCAAAGTAAAGATACATAAGTTACATTTTTATGAGAAATGAGTTTTTGTTATTGTTTGATTCGTAAGATAAATTTGCATCTAACTGCGTTAATAAAAATATTAATTATTAATACTTTTTGCAAAAAACAATTGTTTAGAAATGAGAAAATTCGAAGAAGTTTAAAAATAGAACAGAAAAGGATACGCAAAGCACTTTGGGTGCCCTATAAGTTGTACAAGGCATGTAAAACGTCATCAACATATACACGAAAAAGTACCTAAAGAACGTTGTGTCTTTTTTGCGTTGTAAAAGTAACAGAGTGCAGAGCGAATTTGCAAATGAAAAGAATCGTTTGCCCTTTCGTATGTTTTAAACTTGTAATTAGCTTGGACTCTGATCGAAAATCCACAGGAAATAAGTCCCGGCTAAATTCTCCTATACATCAGCGATGATCGTTTGGGTAAGTTCGGAACAGCCACTGAATTCACAGTGGGCCCATACGCATATGTTTTGTTGTTGTATTCTAAGGCTGCACTCGAGCTTCTCGACATATGCATCGTCCGCAAGTGACTTTGTGTTCTTTTTGCCTTGTATTTTTGACTCTCCGCGACTAGTAAAGCATCGCAAGTCCATTTTCTAGTAGAAATTGGTTTAAACATCAATTTTTTATTGCAAAATATGAAAAAGCATATTATTTTACTCAAATAGCGTTTCTTAATAATTCAACATTTTATTCAACATTTAGACTTCTTTAGGCAAACACCCGAGTCAAAGTTTCGTCGTCACTTTCAACTTTTTTCACTTTCAATCAATGAAGGTGAATGAAGATGAAATAAAGTTAAAGTTTCTATGTCAGCTAATGTATTTTCGCCTTCATTTCGACTTTAAAAGTTGCAATTATTACCGTTTTTACAAGTTTTACAGCCGAAATGAAGGTGAAACGATATTGTGGTCTCATCTTCATTTCAGCGTTTTTCGCAATCATTAAGGAATACATGGAGAAACCTTTTGCTGCAATATTTGTTAAAAATCAGACTAGATTTTACTTTTTTTAAATTTTCAATGGAGTAACATATATGAAGTTTTGTAATGTTAACAACTTCGAGTAGTAACTGGTAAAGCAGCGAGTAATGTATTATAGCGACTTACTAATTTCGGTAAAAGAAAATTCTACATTTCTTACATTAATATCTGCAGAAGTTTCAAATATTTGCAAAGGACTATATGGGGACGTCGGTGGAGACTGGTGCATTAATTTAGTAAGCGACTTTGTTAAAAATTGGTGCAGTCAAATTAGCAGACGAAAAAAAGCCTAACTTGCGCCGCGTCGCGTTGAAGGTTAGAACACACGTATCCTTTTCACAAGCATACGACGTGAATGCAGACTTATTATGGGATATATTTAACTGTTTCGTACTATTATATTTATTTAAATTATATTGTACAGTAGACATGATTACAGTTTATACATTATTATATACATTCCGCAATATTATATTACAAGCTGAAACAGAAAAATGCGATTAAAATATAAAGCTGGTGGGAATCGAACACGGGTCTCCGGCGCGGCAGCACGGGGATATTCCATCCTGCTAAACTAGATAATGAAATACAGACATATATCGCCCTTATGAAGTCAATCGAAGCTTCGTCGTCTGTTTCAATTTCTTAAAGCGTAAGCGTTATACAATGAAAGGTGAAGCTATTGAAAACCGTAATTTCGACTTCTTTCACTTTCAACGCCGCAAACGGACAAAGTTGATCTTACTGATTTAACCTTAATTTTAACTTCAAACCATGTTATCCCATTTCATCTTCTCTTTCAACTAGCTGTTTTTTATTCCTTTTAATATGTTTATGCTTTTATTTAAAAAATTTTCAAATACAATACTTAAAAATTTAGAAAAGTGAAAATATTCTCATGATTGCAGTACTTTTATTCGAGTATTGTCTTAACATATTAGCTTTAGGTGACAATAAAAGGCTTAGAACTTAATGGACACACTCACACAGCCAGACAGACACACATCCACCTGAAAACAGGGTTTTCTTTTCATTTTGTCACATTAAAATATCTTAAGAATCACCCATCCAAATTCTTCATTACAAAATACTTATACTTTTATGGAAAATTTTTTCCAATTCACGCAACCGAGGGTTAGGTCACCAGGGGTGAAATGTAGGTGCGGCCGCCGCATTCCAAATTCTGCACCTGGTGTTATTCAAAAATAAATTTAAAATTTGAAGGAAATTAATTCAAAGTCTTCTTATTTCTTTTTGTTTTGTTCAAATAAAACAAAGAAATAAGAATCTTCGTTTTACTTTCGTTTGAAACCGCATGCCTTGACCAGGCAACAATGTAATTTTTTCAAATGCATCGCTGTCTGGCGTTAATCAAAAATATTTTTTTAAACAAAATATTATTTATTTTTAATGGAGAATCTGAATTTGCAATAAAAAACGTTACGTTTCAATTTTAATTTCTAAAGTCATCCCATCCCCTACCGCCCCGAGAGGGTGGGGTATGGGGTAAATTGTTGCGGATTTGCGTCTCCCACTCGAAAATACAAAGTTCTCGGGATGGACATTTTTTGTTTGTATGTATATTTGAAAATTTGAACACTAAAAACATGAATATATAAAAATAGCATAAAAAAAGCTAGAAACAGACAGACCAAAAACAAATTTTGTTTAAAGGGTGCAAAGAATGATTTGTGAAATGAAATAACTCATTGACTGCCTACATACCTGAAGTCAAAATGAGAAGTCTGCTCTTTAAAAAGTATATTGAGCTTTCTAATTTATCTATACTCTACTTTAGCCCTTTTCTTGGGTGGGTGAAGGGTGTATTGGAAATTAAATTTATTAGAATTGAGTAACTTCCCTGAAAACAATCATCACGTTGAAAGAGAAGGTGAAATGGAAAAACATGGTTTGAAGTTAAAATGAAGGTCTCGATTTTCTCAGTTCGAGTTAGATTGGACTAATGTATCTTTCTAGTTTGTACGGCAGAGTAACAGTGGTATTGTAGTATCATGCCATTTTTGTTGACTAGGAGGCCAGTAATGGGCAAATACAGAAAATAGATATAATAGTAGATATAAATTGACACTCGGTGCTGTTACGTTAGGTTTTACTGTATTAAATATCTTGCTTCGGTCCGACTCTTCAAAACTTGATGCTGTAAAATGTAAATGTAAAAGTGTCATGCAACACCATAAGCTAAGAATAAATAAATCTGACTTTTACATGGAAAATAAGCACCAATAGTGTATACAAAGTTTGAAGCATGATATCTATCACTTTATGTATTCAAATATCTGCTCATTTTCAACGACCATGACACTCCAAATGCATCATCAGAAAATAAATGTCAGATAGTTCGTAACCAGTCGGATATTAAAGCTAACGAATACAATGCTTCATTCAGAATTTCCATCCCAGCCATTATACGTATGTGAGACTCATACGAGATAACGCACTGTCCTCCATCGAGTGCTGTTTAAAATTATGCGAGGTTTTGGCTTCACTGATATTTAAAGAAACTATTTTACAGAAAAATGTTAGTCCACAGATTTTCAAAAATATCGTAACACTTTATCAAATTAAATACGGGTCATGATCTCTTGGAAATTTAATTGATTCTTCAAATTTCTACCTTCCTACCTCCAACGGCCTTTTTCGAAACAATTTACCATTTTTTCTAATAGAGCTAGGTAATGTAAAAAGTATTGTACCTTACAGCCTCTGTAATTATATTAGTAGAAGATTATCGTTTTGGAGAGTATCAAATACAAAAATGGTCAAAATCAAACTTTTTTGGTTAAATTCAATTTAAAAACTTAAATAAATTTTAGCAAACACTAATAGTGACTTGATTTTGACACAATAAAATAATAACACATTTCTGAGGCTTCTAAATTATTTTCTCGAAGCTTGAAAAAATCTAATTCACGCAATTATATTTTGGCAGAGTCTGCAGGCGTTGTTGGCATAATCGATTTTCGTGAACCTTTTTTTTCCACAGAATTGATAAGATCTAAGTTATCAGAAAAAAGTTTAAAACAAATTAATTTATGCCTGCACAGCAATAATGTCACTGAAATATTTTTTATCCTCCAATATTTTCTAAGTTTGATATCAATATTCTCTATTATTTAATCATGACATATGTGATGTGTTATCAGGAATGTATTTAAAAAATATTTAAACAACATATATGCAGAAGGTTGTCACTTAAATAATTTTTATTAATTTAAAATTACAATAAAGTATTTAAAACGGAAATGATGATTTTTATATCACGATACAAGAAATAGTCGATGTCTGAATTGAGTGGAAATATTTTCTATTGTACCTAAATTTGTGTCTGCATAGGAAAAAATCAGTGGAAAGTTTTTTAAGTACATTTTTTAACAAATTTGAAGAAAGCTTATGCAAAATAAAATGTTTTAAACATGAATTCATCACTACACAGACATAAATTTAGGTATACTCAAAAACAATTTTGCTTCACTTAAATACTCAAAATTCAGTTTAGGGGTCATCTAAAAATCACGTAACACGTTTAGGGTAGGCAGATCCAGTCATACTCTACCTAATTTTATGTCATTAAAAGTCAATAAAAATTATTTCTTTGTCAACCTTCTTGATATGTTATTTCTACAATATAATTAAAATAGTATAGTATCATATATTTGATGGTCAAGTACAGGCTGTTAAATTTGATAGAACTTTTGGAAAATAGAGAAAAAGTTAACTTTTTAGGAATTTTTAAATTTCGAGGACCTTCAGGTAGGGTGAACATGAAGAGCCACACTGCACATGGGCGTAAGTGCCAAACTTCGAAAATCGGTTTATTGGCTTGAACTACTTGTTTCTTAAACTACTTTGTTTGTCAAAAATGATTGGAAATTGGAAAGAAATTGTTGCTGAAAAAGTTACTTTTTATGTGTCAAAATTGAAGTTTTCTGCCATAGTGCACGCTGATCTTTTACAAGGTCTTTCTCGCACATGGTTATCTTTTTCAAAGCCCTCTTTTTGCGATTCAACAGAGATAACCAATACCCTAAAAGTATTTTCTTATTTCTCTCTTAAATTAAACAATTAAACAGTTACGCAACTTTTTATGTATAAAAATCAGAGTTTATGGGGACACGCTCTTCCTTTAACAAAGGTTTTCTCGGAGAAGGATTCTTCTTTCAGGATGTTCGTGTCATGGTTCGATTAAGCCTAAAAAAATTTAAATAAATAAAAAATTGTCCCTCGAAAAGGTTTTGCACTCTTTTTTTTTTAATTATTCACGTGAAAGTGAGAGAATTTTTTATTCTCCTGTAAAATTCGCGGTTTAGCATTTATGTCTGTATGCTGTGTGTCCCTTCACATTTTCAGCGGCATTATTGATATATAGGTATACATACACTTAATTCGAGCTATTTTTTATGATAAATTAAAGCTTATGAAACAATTTTTTGGTTTCTAAATAAGAAGAAGTGTGTTTCAAGTGCGGTGTTTGCACATCTAAAGCAAAATTATTTCTTCCAGCTGATGCACATGCGCTTTTCGAACCAGAATTACATTCCTAAAGAGTAGGAATCCCATGTAGACACATAACCTCTGTAAACTGATTTCACGAGTTGACATTTGACAGACTAATTCGGAGTAGTGATTGTGATTGGACCTCGGATAGGACCAACCTACAACTTTCAGAAGCAGAAAGTTTCGTTGATATTTCATTAACTTGCCTGCAATTACAAAAATGTATTTTTTTTATGTGTTGAAAATTATGCAAAATTTCCAAAAAGTTTTTTGTTGTTATTTCGTAAATCGAACATTTCCTGCATTTTTTACAAAAAAATATCGTGTACCACAGATGCAGAAAGGAAGCAGTTATAACTTTCGAAGTTTACAGGGTTAGATTGCAGTATATACTCGTAGGAGCGTCACCCCTGTTTTGGCTGGAAAAAAATGTTGTTCGGAAACAAAATATTAGAATCTTTAATTGAACGACAAATAAAATTTTTATTTATCGTTCAATTAAAGATTTCATTAGTTTCTTACCGAAAAAAAAACTTTTTTCCAGCCAAAAAGTACAACAATCTTCATACTCGTGTGAAATTACCTGCTTTCCACACCTGGAGCACGTATACGTTTTTCAGTGCAATACGACTCTTGCTACAGTTGTGTTTCTGACTAAAGTCTGTTCAAGTGTTACATATCTCATTCTTCATATATAATGCAGCTGACTCAAAAAATACTTGAACATATTATTGAAGGTTTAAAGGGAACCTTGCTATAATAAAAGTAGGTATAATATACTCATTGTATTTCGAGCACATTCCACCTACATTTTAAAAACATATCACGTACATCTTATCTTCATTAATTAATACATTTGTTTAAATTAGAAAAAATATTAGAAAGGTAAATTTGAAGTAACTTTCCAGAGAATTAGAAGTTTCTTTAAACCTAAAGTTACTTGTTTACAACAGTTATTTTAGGAGTGTTAATTTTTTCTTTTTCGTATAAAACACGATAACTTGACGACGATTGTAGATAAACTAATGAAATTCTGAGGTCTTATTTGCTTAATAATAAATCAAAACTGATACAAGGATTTCTGAAAATCGCAATGCTTGCCCGTGAGAAAGCAATACTTTTACTATTTAATCGTAATGATCAGGAAGCGAAGTGTTCATAATGTAGGTGACAGGACATTATAAATATGTACAAGGAAAGGTTAACACACGCGAAATCTAAATCACATCTAGTTCAAACACTTAACTCTAACTGTGAGGAGGGATCCTTTTTATAAAATAATTTTTAAAACCTGAAACATAAAACTTAAAAAAAAAGTTTTTAATAATAGTTTTTTTCAATTCTAAATATTTAGGACAATGAAAATATTCCTTAGTGTTCTTTTTTTTATTTCGCAGGTTTTCAACTTGATATCTCATTTCGTGTGGATGAGTGTTCTTCCGATGAAATTTTGATGAGGTAGAATCGGATAAGTATAACATTTTGATCACCAAAGTTAAGCAGCGCTTAGCTTGAACTTTTACGATGTTTTATCTCTCGAATCACTTGTAAAATTGTTTCTTTACGAGTATCGACATTTGATACATTATATATTTGAAATCATCAATTATTATTAGCAACTATAATCAAATAAATGGATTAGAATTATTTCAGCACGACTTAATAATTTAGTAATTGCTCGACTGCATCCATTGTCTCTTGGTAGATTCAGAATAGATGGTCACTTTGCGGTATCTGAAAGTTACGTGCCAATGCTCACCTGCTCATTTGGCGATTGTCTCGAAAGTTTGGGTGAGTGTGCTTGGTCCAGGGACCATGGCAGGGATGTGAGTGCCAGGATACATTGAGAGCGAGTGAGACGGAAATAGAAAAGGATGAATCGTCTACAGAAGAGAGATTTTGGACCAACTCCAAAGCGAATCGCTGCACTGTATTCAGTATTCCATTTTATCGTTTCTCTCGCAAAGATACGGTCACCCCGGAGATAACCCCGGCGTCTGACCTTATTATATCTTACTCCTCCAAACTACATACCCAGCTCCTTCTGCTCCGGTAGTTCTGACGTCACTGCATTTCATGTCCGTGCCTTGCTCTTGTCTTCTATATTGAGAGGAAACGAGAGAGAAGTCTCTTTGAATCGTTACATTATAGTGGCAAGCAAGAAATTGAGTCAATGAATTATCCCATGAATGAAGTCTACCATAATCAGTTAGCAAAGACTCAGAGAATAAAAAGTATCTGTACATTTAGTGCAGTACAGGTTGT
Source organism: Belonocnema kinseyi (assembly GCF_010883055.1). Classification (NCBI taxonomy): domain Eukaryota; kingdom Metazoa; phylum Arthropoda; class Insecta; order Hymenoptera; family Cynipidae; genus Belonocnema; species Belonocnema kinseyi. Next base: position 102,080,165 of record NC_046664.1, on the reverse strand, counting down.
ATTTTAGTACGAATTTCCAGAAACTTCTTGGAGCCTCTTATGAGTCCTTAAATAGAGAAGAAGGGGAGTCCAAAGCATTCCTTATGTGAATTTTCTCTTTCTCATTTTTTCTTCAAATACACATTACGTTATTATTTTTTATGTTTTTTATTATTGTTTAATATTTCACTTTAGATACGTTCGATCGGCGCAGTTCCTAAAAATTCCTCAGATTGTTTTGAAACTAAGTACACCTACGTATTTTGACTCGCTTATTACGAAAATGATAGTGAAAATACTCGAAAATTTGATTTCATGGTGTCAACACCATACAACTATTTTCTTTTTAAATATTATTTCGATAAATATTGGTTTGACAGGAAAAAGTCTTAGATAAAACTTGTAGCTCTTGAAAAAATAACTCTCCGAGTAAAAATGCTTTGACTTGAGTTCGACTTGGTGATGTCTTGAATTCCTCTCCAAGGCATGAATGTCTGTCTGCATCTTAAAACTGAGACAAGACATAAGATAATGTCTCAGTTTTATGGATTAGTAGGTTGATTTCAAGTCGGCGTAAAGTCGTCTCAAAGCAAACCTTTTTTCACTCAGAAATGAGTCTGTTAACAAATGCGAAGTATTAAAATTGACGAATGAAAAATTTTCAGTAAATAAATAAATTGTATTTTATTTAAATATCAGAATCTGTGGGTCCGGGCGACTATAACCCTAAAGAATTTTCTTCAAAAAAATTAAAATCATAAAATTCTATATTTTTAACAGTATTTTCGTCGTCTTCGTCAAACAAGTATAATACAAATGAAAATTCGTAAACGAATTCATCCAATACATATGTTGATTGAAAATATACAAAATTGATTAATGATTAACAAAGATTAGCTTTTATGACAGAAGATAAATTGAAGTCGGGCTCCGTCTCAAAATCAGGCAAAAACTCGGTCGGCTTACGCGAAAATAATGCCAAATTCTGCTGGGAAGTTGTCACACGAATTCCTTTTGGTCCACTGTGAGCAAACGCGGCACCCATCGCGCGCAGAGCTTCTTCATGTTCAAAACTGAATGCACGATATTGCATACACGTTCCAATGATATGCCTACAGCATTAGCTACCTCTCTCAATTTCACTTTGGGATCATTCTACATCATATCATGGATTTTTTCGACATTTTCTGGTGTAGTGACCTCTTTTGGGCGCCCAGATCGTTCAGCATCAACTGTGCTCGTACGGCCACAACGAACCTCGGTAAACCACTTATGAATCGTTCCAATCGACGGTGCAGAGTCCGGGTAATACTTATCCAGCTTGGCTTTGGTCTCGGATGTCGTTTTCTTGCGAAGATAGTAGTGTTTGATCAAAACTCAAAACTCAGATTTTTCCATATTAAAAAAAACTCGGAGGCTAGCCGCTTCTCAGTGCTGTAACTTGTAAATGCGTAAACATAAATGGCTGAAGTTTTGACAGGCGTCATTCGAAGGATCAAGCTCGATGAAAATGGTTCACATTAGTGAATACTAATGCCATGTCTTAGAATATTCAGGTACTTATCAGACTGCCTAGTAGACTAGTTAGTTCCTGATCAAGATAAAAGAACAAAAAAATTCTAGTTCTGCACTGGCCGGGTCTTAAATGAAACATTCGCAGGTCGGAAATTCCGATTGCATTCGTTTTTTGGTATATTGTAGTTGAATTGATTCTAAGACATGGTCAATTTTATTTATCGGCCCAAAAACGGTTTTAAGGGTAGTTTCACCCCCTCAAAGTTTGGGTTTTTAGGAGAAGTTTTACTGGTTTCGCATGTTTAAAGGCGATTGACATATACAAAACAACTTGTAGAGGACTTTTTGCAACGTCGATAGACGGAAACACACCGTTGATGGCCACTCATCCCCCACACGGGGATGAACAACCCCCGTTTACCATCTGGAAAGTGTCTGTAAATTAGCAAATAATTCAAATAACAAGTAAAACTTACGGAAAAAATTATAAGTACACATTAGATTGAAACTAAATCGATATATTTTTGCATTTCCACGTTCGAAAATTTTTTAAGGGGTAGCTATCCTTACACACGTATATACTCTGAATTTTAGATATATTCGTCTATTTACAGTTATAACACATGAAAAATGATATTTCAGTACATATTTTATTTAACAACTATCAAACTCGTCCAGATTTGTCTTTTTAACCCTTGTCGGAGGGGTGGTACAACTCCTTTGCGTATATAAGAAATAAAAAAATGCATCAAGTTGGCAAATTCATTAAGAATTATTCAAAAATTCTTTTCACTTGTCAAAACTGCAACTTCAATGTATTTTCTGCTGATTCAAAAAAAAAATTTCGGGGTAACTACCCTCACACACATATATAGTGAAATTTCGAACATTTTTGGCTTTTTTTATTCGTAAAAAATGTTTCACTGATAAAACATATATTCTTCACTATGGAGTTACGATAATTTCTAACAACTTTCCTCACATACCAGAGACAAAGATTTTATGCCACTGCTGCTATAAATCATAATGGAAATTGGTCATGTTCTTGGCTGTTTAACTTTGATATTGACCAGTTTTGTTTATTGTTTTGTTTGAAGCCTGTAGATGTATGTTACTCGGGCGAAATAGATTTTCTTCAACAACTGGTCCAAATCCACCGCTCGATTCTTTGAGAACGAAAAGTAGAGGAGATAGTAGTCTTCCATCTGTTGATATTAATGTCTGAATCGTGTAGCTACGGGTCGTCGAACTAACTGATTGAACCAAACATTAGACCTGTTTCTCTCCTTCCACTGCCAATATCCTACCAGAGTGCTGATCTTCGATTATCCGAGCATTGATATTTTTAAATTGTTCTTGTAAATCGAGATACTCTTCCAATTCTACATCGATGCTGTAATGGTCGTTCATGGCATCAAGAAGCACAATTTTTATTTGATTTGATAATTCTTTTTATGCTTCATTCAATTCAGAGTTCTCAATGCTTAAGGTTTGGAACGTTTTCAAAAGCAAGTTAATCACGTTTATAGGATTCACCTTCATCTTTATCCTGTAATTCGATTAAAGGGAAACACAATGGGAATTGTATGTAAACGATATTAAAGCTGTAATTCACGAAGAAAAATAAATGAAATTATTTTTCATATACTTATTTCTTTGTAAGTAAGAACAAGGTAATTTAGCCTAATTTCTACATAAATAAGCAATTAGTTCTATTTTAATAAGAATGAATCGCTACGTAATAATATAAAAATTTTCCTTATTGATCGTTGGTGTCGAAAAACTTAATATTAGAATCAATGTATTTGTTACATTTCAAGAATAACTACCTTTTTATCCATTACTCTTCGGAAAACATTAATACATGCCAGTCATATATCTTTAAGGGATTTTCACCATAAATAATTAATAAAAAATGTACAAGTCAATGAAACGCTATCTCAAAAGAAAAACGGTCGTATGTGGAGCAGTTCTGCATTTATATGTAAACTTACGTTTAGGATGTCCTGTGTGCGCAGAATTATGTCCCACAGATAATTACAGGATTTCTCTATCAATTATTTATGACAAGTAATGAAAGAATGCTTATTCACAAAACACAAAGTATCACTGGTATATATTTATTTTCTGGAAAGCTCTTCGACTTTATCGAAAATTTGAAAATTATTTTGGACATTTAATTAGTACATAGCATGAAATCGTTGTCTGTGGTATGTGAGAAAATTTTCATAGCTTTATACTACAATTCGAATTTAGTATGTTCCCCTTAACTGATAATCATTACTCTGGGGTAGTTTACCCCCTGGAAGAAGGGTAGTTGAAATTGTTTGGTATGCTCCATGATTTTCATCTATGCGTGTACGTGGGCTTCAATTTTTATCGATGACAATTGTAAATATGCGATGCGTATAAACTTGCAGCCCAATATGTATATAAGGGTAGCTACCCCTTCAGAAATTTTTCCTAGTATATGAAAAGCTTGAATAATTACATCACGGGTTTCAAACAGTTGTTACATTTTTAATGATTTTTCGTGATATTTTGACTTGCTTTAATGAAAATATATCGATTTAGCTTCAATCTAATGTGTACTTACAATTTTTTCGGTAAGTTTTACTTGTTATTTAAATTTTTTGCTAATTTACAAATACTTTTCAGATGGTAAACGGGGGTTGTTCACCCCCGTGTGGGGGGGAGGGGGGTGAGTAGGCATCAACGGTGTGTTTCCGTCTATCCACTTTGCCAAAAGTCCTCTACAAGTTGTTTTGTATATGTCAATCGCCTTTAAGGATGTGAAACAAGCAAAATTTTTACTAAAAACCCCAACCTTGAGAGGGTGAAACTACCCTTAAAACCGTTTTTGGGCCGATAAGGAAAATTGACCATGTCTTAGAATCGATGCAACTACAATATACCTAAAAATGAACGCAATCGGAATTTTCGACCTAAGAATGTTTCCTTTTAGCATACCCTAGTTACTAGGGTATGCTAGACTACTAGGGCCTAGTAGTCCGGGAGCCACATAGAAGAGGTGGTATGACCTAAAAGATCCCCAGAATTTTTTAAATGGATATTCTGCAGAAAGGTCTCCTGAATCCAACGGTATGAGGTGCTTTCACAAACTAACGATCGTTCTCGAGATATTGTTAATTAAACATTTTTACATAACTTATGCTATATCTTCTAAAATTATCAAAATATTAAGATTTTTTTCGAAACCATTAGGTGTTATTGAAATAAAAAATTTCTGTTATAAACAATTTTTTGTCTCCCTCATAGTTTTTGCAAAAAACGCAAAAAAAGTATAATAATCGATTTTGATGCATTGTTTATGGGTCTTTTGAATATTCTTCTTTAGAATTAGTTTTATTGTGTTAAGACACATAAAATTTCTTTGGCACATTTGTGCATCTGATTGATAGTTTATATAAAAAAAAAACCGCAAACAAGATTTGCAACAAGGTTTCTTTGAACCCGATTGTAGCCAACATTTAATTAAATTTTCATATTTTGTTTTCTCATTCTACTAAAGAAGACATAGAGTAAAAAAGATTGTCTAAGAATTTTTTCCGTATCTCGAATAGTTATTTAAAAATAAAAAAATTAAGTTAATGGAAAATATAGAGTTAAATATCAACAGGGGAAGTAAATATTAACCAATTTTTTTCAATCTTTTTTTGTTTTTCTCGAAATAATTTAACGAGGATAATTCAGACTATTGAAGTTAGATTAATTAATATTGTACACAATTTTGATTTTTCTCAATCGACACTCTTGTAACAATAATGAGATATCTGGACCTTTTGCTTTCTTAGTGCGGCTCCCCATGTCTAGATGATAAGTGCCGCTCGAGTGGACGCTTTCTTGCCTGGCTCGCCCTTCCCATTGTTTAAAATTGGAGCCAGCGGAGAAAATCAAAATTTTGTACAATATTAATTAATTTAATTTTAATAGGCTGAATTAGCCTAGTTATATTATTTCGAGAAAATAAAAAAAAAGATTGACAAAAATCGGTCAATATTTACTCCCCCTGTTGATATTTAACGATATGTTTTACTTTAACTTTATTTTTTTATTTTTGAATAAACTATTCGAGATACGGAAAAAAGTCTTAGAAAAACTTTTTCCCTCTATGGTTTCTTTAGCAGAATGAGAAAACAAAGTGTGAAAATGTTACTAAATGTCGGCTACAATTAGGTTCAAAGAAATCTTGTTACAAATCTTGTTTGCGGCATTTTTATATAAACTATCAATCATATGCGAAAATGTGCCAAAGAAATTTCATGCGTCTTAACACAATCAAACTAATTCCCTAAGACAAATCTTTAAAATACCCATAAAAAATGCATAAAAATAGATTATTATATTATACTTTTTTGGCGTTTTTTGTAAAAACTATGAGGCAGACCAAAAATTGCACAGTCCACGAAAGCACCTCATACCGTTGGATTCAGGAGACCATTCTGCACAATATCCATTTAAAAAATTCCGGGGACCTATTTCCGCGGACCAAACGGTTCTTGGTTCCCGGACTATAGAGCCTAGCCGTAGAGGATCTATCTGATTATGTGGCTACAGTATACATATATGATGCTGCTACCTTCAAAGGCTTGTATGCACTAAATTATGATTTTAGAAAATAGGCGAATGGCTGCCCCAACGAGAGTTTGACGAGAGGGCCTAGGGTCTCCTAGGCCTAGGGTCTTTCCTACAGGCTCATGCAAAGTAACATATTTTGTTGAAATCAACCATTTTATACATATAGTTAGAATGTCAATTATCCACTGTTGTGCTCAAAGAATTGTTTTTAATGTCATAGTACCTTCACATGAAATCAGATTTCATAATTTAAAAAAAAGATTCTGTAGCACAGTCAACTTTTTTTACAGTTTATACTTTGGAGTCTTTTCACATCTCTTAAAATCGTTTGAAATCCCGAGAAATATTTCAAACCTCTTTAATCTCATGAAATTGGTTGAAATCCTTTATAATTCTTTGAAATCCTGCGATTTTTTAACAAATATTTCCAAATCTCTTTATATTCTCTTAAAATCATTTGTAATCCCTGGAAATTTATTTTTAATTTCTTAAATCCAAAAAATTCTTCAAGTCCTTTGAAATCATTTGAAATCGGTGAAAACTCTCATAATCCTTTGGAATCATTTGAATTACTTAAAAAACTTAATGAATCCCTTCGATTTTTTAAAATCTCTTCGACAACTACTGAAATCCTTTTAAAAAATAGGAAATATTGTTAAATTCTGTCCCAATTTTGTAACTCTTTGTAATACTTCGTAGTCTCTTAAAATACATTAAAATCCGTTGTAATTTGTTGAAATATTTAAAATCACTTGAAAGCTTTCAAATCTTTTGAAATTTAAAAAAATCTTGCTTACAGCAAGCATTACAGAAATTTTACAAATTGTCACTATTGTTTAGGGGGGGGGGGGGGGGGGGGGGGTGTCTAAAAATAAAAAATCATCCTGACGTAATTAATGAACGTTCACTACTCATAATTTGATAAACTTAATTCGTTAATTTTAATTCGAATGTCAATTTTAATTCGAATTTAAATTTTAATTAAGCAGAATAGAGTAATTCCATTAATATATCGAGTTGTAGCACAATAGAGCGTGTACATTCTTTTAATTCAATCTGCGTTGAATGCTTATGTCTTTAAATTAATTTTCGCCTCACTCAAGTGGGCAATTTAGATGCTCTTGAATATGTAAACCGTTAATTTGGATACATAACTAAAATGGATGGGGACCTTTCACCAAACAATGAGAACTTTTTAGCGTTAGGAGGAAGTGATTTTGCAGCAAATTTCCCTTTAGAGGCAATAGGCGATCAAGGTAAACGACCGTTTTGCGCCCGAGACTGCAGGACTATAATTTTGAGCTTATGGTGAACGTGCAAGTATTATGACTCTGCGCAAAACGCATTTCTTTCTTACTTAGTTACTTGATAACCTACTTTTATGATGTTCGTTTATTTTTGCCCAGTGCTACAATGCCTGAGTAAAATTTTTTAACTTTTTAAATGTCTAATTTAAAATCATAATCATAATTTCGAAGTATTCGTAAAATTAAACGGACACATTGTATGAAGCAATGAGTTGAAAATGCAGTATTATTTATTGTTGATATGGTTAGACATGACCCAGAATTGCATCATAGGGAAATGTCGTAAACAGCCACTATAGAATGTTAAAGTATACATTTGTTGTGATATTTGACTTAGAAATTATAAAACTTATTAGCTGAAATCTTCAATATTAACTCAGCTTCAGAGTAGACCTTTTTATTCTAGACGTCGACAGTGCGCACTGCCAGGATTTTACGCATTTCCGTTTTTTTTTCGAACAGTTTTTGTCCAAATGCATGGAAAACATTGTAAATGAAAATAACAACGAAAAATAAATGTGTAAATAAATTAGAGTTTAAAGACAACACATTTTTAAGTATATTCATAAAAAAACTCCGAAAAAAGTGCGAAAAGTGTGGTGAGCAAGCCCATTATTTACATTGGTTGACATCTTTCGTCTTCAAAAAAATGTTTTAAAATTCGGAAAAAATCACGGAAGATGATGTTCCAGGAGCAAAATTAGTGCAGAAATCGGTGGAAGAACGCAGTGTTAAACAGCTGAAACGATGGATAAAATATAGGAAACGATCTTTAAAAGGAAAAAAAGGGATTCAGTAGAAAAGTTAGTTGAGGTTGTGTTTGGCAGGTATTAATATTTTCTTTCTTTGCTAACATTTGCTTACATTTTAAATGAAGCATTGTTATCGGGGTTTCGAACCTCCTAAATTTTTTTATAAAAATAAAATATATTTAATACTTTCACTTGAGAAGGCAAAATTATTATATTTATGTATTTATAACCAGTTCATATGAAAGAAGGAAAATTTGTTAGTACATTCCTTATACGAGGAAATCACTAACAAATGGCTTTTTATTGCCTAAACTTGAAAAAGAGAAGTAGAAAATATAATATTGTGTTATTTTATATTTGTATAAATATTAAATATTTACTCAAACAAAGTTCTGAACTTCAAATCTTGTATAAAAGAAAATATTTATACCTGCCATACAAAACCTCAACTACCCTTTCCACTAAATCACGTTTTTTTCCTTTTAATGGTGGTTTTCTACATTTAGGACATCGTTTCAGCTGCTCAGTACTGTGCTCTTCTACTGATTCGTGCACTAATTTTGCACCTGGAACATCATCTTCCGTGAGTTTCGCCGAATTTTAAGCATTTTTTAGAAGATGAAAGTTGCCAACATATGCAAATAATGGCCTTGGTCGCCGCACTCTTTCCACTTTTTTCACCGTTTTTTTTAAATAGACTTAAAAATGTTCTAACTTAAAAATTTCTGTTATTTACAAATTAATTTTTTGTTGTTGTTTTTATTAACAATATTTTCCATACATTTCGACACAAAACTGTTCGAAAAATACGGAAATGACGTAAAATTTCAAATACTTCAATGATTTCAACGAATAAAAAAGATTTCGCAAACAAAGATTTAAGCAAAATTTCCCAAAGAAACCACTTCCCGAGAATTTTTGTGAACACATTATAATATTGTGTTAGGATAGTTTTTAATTCGTAACTAATTATTTATTTGAAATGCGCGGCGAATCCTGGGGAACATAACCTTTTTTCAGAATTTGGTTATACGTATATTTTGCGCACGTCTTCTCAGGCTCGAAGTCTTTGACCAATCAGCGCAAGATCTCGAGCGCGGGAGATTTGGAAACTGAATTAAAATCGCCTATATAGTACTTTTTTGCATTACACAAATGCTAAACGGGTTGCATTGTATGCTAGAGTTTATATCATTATATTCCCTATGACTACATAGTAAACGTCCTTACTGTGTATATATATATATGTGTGTGTGTGGGGGGGAGTGTATGTGTGTGTATGCACGTTGGAAATAATTCCTGGCAGACTGGAATTATTCTAGCGCCACTACTGGATTATTCGTGGGTGTCTGTTCACGCCGAATTAGATTGGCGCGATCTATACCTACTAGATAGAAAAATCCATCACGCAGTTCTATGTAGACCCACTAATGTTGCTACACAGAATTTCACATCACATTAAAATAAAAATTCCGTCTAAGATCTAGCTTGGCTCTAGAAAGTACTTCTATTTAGACTTTGAAAAAGAAGGCGTCATTTAAAAACAAATTAGTAAAAGATAACGAATTACATTTATTGCAGTGCTCAAATTAAAGCAAATAGAAGAAATAAAGTTGCCTATGTTGTCAGTGCTGTCTCATAGCGCAGATTTGTTCATTTAATTAATCACTGAATATCGATTGATCTGACGCACTATACTTCGCTTATTGGTAAACTATTGAATGAAAGACAAAGCTAATATAAAAAATTATTGCTGAATAAAGACATTTTATTGTTAGGTTTTCTAGAAAAGTAATTTTCCTTTTCGTATGACATGTATCCAGTACTCATCTACATTGAAATTACATATTTCCTAACCTCCAATATTATGCAGTGCTAACAATAGCACTAATCTTTTATCATGCAATGCAATTTCAAAACTGCTTCCAAAAAGGTTGGCAACAATGACCGGAACAGGATTGGAAAAATCAAATGTTTGCCAGGCCGCCATTCAGTGTGAATACTTTTCGTTTTGTGACCACGAGGTTTGAAGTCTTCCAGATTCTTTTTCGACGTAAGGGCGTTGGAATCAAGACCCAACCTCAAAATTGGATTTTCTCATTTTACTTCATAAATACTAAAATTGAATATTTTCTAGATAATCAGGGCTTAGTCTTCTTTTCAATTAAATCTTTATTCGGAGTAGCACGTTGGTTGATTACAATGGTTTCTGTATAAGGTGTTTTTTTTTATTCTAACCCCAGCATTTGAAAAAAAAGGTCTCACATAACAGCTATTGAAATTAAGCAATTTTTCACCTCGTATAAAAATTTGATTCAATGCAGGAATAGGCCCTAATGATTTAAAAAATATGTAATTCTAATATTTATGGAGTAAAATGAGAATTCAATTTTGAGGTTGGCTCCTGTTTCCAAAATGTTTACAATTGACATTTTCTTTTTTATCAATAACATTTGGAAACATTTTTTCAAAAAAGCACATACGAGCTATATTCCATTTTTCTTACAGAAATCTGGAATTTGTTAATATTCTCAATGTAGCTCACAGTGCTTTTATGTCAGGAATGATTTAATTATTAAAATAAGTATTAAATTTGCAATCTAGGTCGCACCTAGATCCACTATATTTTACTAGATTCACTAGAACGCGCCAGTACCGCTGTTGTAGATAGCGGCTAGTCAATTGGAGCGTTACATTTGCGCACTGACCCAGCATAGTTTCTCGAGATAGCGCCAGTATAGACTCGTGGCGGTCTTGGTTGGAACAGTATAGCGCCATGAATTATTTCCACGCGCGCGCGCGTGTGTGTGTGTATGTGTGTGTGTCTGTGTGAATAAAGAAGGCTCTTCTTTGCTGCGCTCAACTGTCCATATTACCGCGTGTGGTGGAAAAAAAGAGATTCTATACATGGTATTAAAATTGTTTGGGCTATTAGCATGTTTTCATTTAACAGGCAATCAGATATTTTCGTCAATTGTTCTAAACATTGAACGTCTAGAATATACATGTCATAAAAATGTTAATAGTTTGAGACAAACCAAACTACCAATAGTATTTTAGTTATTCTTTCTTTCCAAATAAAAAGCATTTATGTATGAATTACTCTTTATTAAGAAGAATTGGTTAGTCAAGATATTATGACCTAGAAGGAAAACTTCCGTGCGGCCTAATAAGAAAGTCCAACTAGCCCATACCGATTCGTAGGGATCAAAGGGACGACAAACGGATAACGGACCCGTGTCTTCCGCTCCTTGATGGAGTAATGTGCGTTTGTTATGTTTCAATTGCAGTATACCACCCACGCATAAATTATACTGAGTTCATCCATCCATCCATCCCCCATTACATGCTAACAGGAAATAATTTTTTTAAACTTAATCATACTTACAGAGTTAGCATACTTTTGCCATATACCACATTTAAAATTAGGATACTTCTTTCCTTGAAACAAGAAAAAGAAATATATAAAAAGGGGAGTTCTGATCGTTAATTGAGACAATCAAAGTAGAAATTTTATATATCACCCAGGTGGAAAAATTTCCTGCCAGTCTTGAATCATGCTAAATCCAGTACAGATTTAATCACGCTGACCAATTCACGGAATGCTGGTCTGGTGCTACCTAGTATTGTTGCGTGTTCCACTTGAAGCTTTCTGCAGTATAGTTCCAATCTTGGCGCTATTTAGGAGTTTGTTACGAATTTTAACATATGAAGACTGTTCAGATTTTAGCTAGGTTCCAGATAGAAACACGGGTATGACTTGAAAAACAATTACGGAAGTGAATCCAGAAAATAAAAATATAACTCAAAACATGAACGACGAAAAAAAATTCGCCAAGATAAAGGTTATTAGTACAATCATCATAGTTTGTGACATAAGAATTTGTTAAGTAATTGTAAACTATTTGTTCATGGCTTTTTGCCACACTCAGTAATAATACTAGTTTTTCGTTTTGTGGCTTCGGGGTCCGTAAATGGTGAAGACGATTTTAATTTGCATTGTCAGTCTCGGCTAAATAAATGGGCTCTCTTCAATGATTTATTCTAGAAAGTCAGATACGTGGTATCTAGTTCTTTGTGAGTGGACTTTTCTGCCTTTTTTTATTAATTACAATAAGAGCCTACTAACAATTATTGCAATATATGTTTACTTATACTGAGTGTCTAGCAACGTAAATTTGAAACTTCAGTTAGTATTTAAACATGAATCTAAAACAGTATTGCTCTACACATGTTCACATTGAATAATGAATTAAATTTATTGTTGAATCTGCAATTGAACAAAAAACTAGTAAAAAGCGAAACTAAAAATTCACTGAAGAGGGTACATATATATAGAACTAAAACGATTGAGCCACAAAACCAAAATCTAGTATTCCAAACTATACCTAAGTAAAAATGCTTTGACTTGAGTTCCACTTGGTTATGTCTTGTGTTCGTCGCCAAGACATCGATGTGTGGCTGCGTCTCAAAACTGAGTCGAGACATAGGCCTTCGTCATACTTGTATGGCCACGACAGGTAAAATGGCGTTTACTTGTTTTAAGTCGAGCCTTGTCTTGGTTAAGACGACGTTTACTAGACTCAACACGAGCCTTGTCTTGGCTGAGATTATCAAACCTTTTTTAGCTCATAAATGAGGTTAAAATTAATAAATGAAAATTTTTTAATTATTAAATTAGTTATTATTAATTAAAAATTCAGAATCGGTGGGACTGAACGAGTATAGCCCTTAAAAATTTTCTTCAAAAAAATTAAAATTTCAACTTTCTAGAAATACGTAAAAACAAACCACATTTTCGGTATCATCGTCAAACAAGTATAATACAAATAACAATCCGTAAATAACTTT
>NC_046664.1:102064070-102067062 GCF_010883055.1 Belonocnema kinseyi | reverse complement strand
ACTGTAACCACCTATCTCACGGTTGTGAGACGTGGTTGTGGCTGAAATTTTACCGCGATTTCGCTGGAAGCGGGTGCAATTTTTCAAATTAGCACCCGCTCCCGGTGAAATCCTGCGCTTGTCCTTATGACAAATTTTTAATTATATATACATAAATTATATTCAAGTATGCTTCCAAGTGTAAAAAGTATTTCTTAATTACTACTATTATGTATATATATATATATATTATTTGCATGCATAAGAGAAAATTTATTTATGAAACTGTGATAAATAACTAAAAATGAAAAATAAATTACAGATGAATATTTAATAATAATAATAAATCCGCATTTTTAATTTTACGTTTAATATATTATAAAATAAAACAATACAATAAGCTTTTCTACATAACGGTAAGAGCTATAAAAAAATGCTGTAATTCGTTTTTAAAGCAATTAAAATTACTATGTGGTATAGTTCTAGACACTATTCAATACAGTACTTGTAAGTATTTAGGAAATGAATATCTACTAGTTGGATCGAGTTGAATTTACCATGTATAATAATATTAAACCTTTTTTTACTGCGATTCTCGCAGGTATCTGGCAAGAGCGCTTTAAACGGTGTAAAGTAGCAGAATTTACTATGTGACTTAGCGCATGAGGCTATTCTGCATGGGATACGCAGGTACATACAGTAGTTATACCTGCTACTTGGCAAGGGTCAACTTTACTATGTGACCAAGTAGAATTAGCTCTTAACCCAGTTAGCGAAGCTATGTTTATGTGCGCCGTGTTTTTTTATTATTACACCATTAAGCCATTTCCCTTTCGGGGTAGGCGTGACTCACTCGGTAGGGGAAAGGAGTAGTGTGTGGAAGGGATCGAGATTTTTCAGATTGATCCAGAATTCTCGTGCTATTTAAGTAAATAACACGTTCGTTCCGCAACACTGCTCCGACCCAGGTTGCTGATCAATCTATCTAGCAATCACCCCAAGCGAAGAACCTCACGAACACGTTATGTAAGGTTCCCCACTTTGGTCAATTAGTAGCCAAGGTCTTCTTTTATGTCCATGCATTTTTTCATGCAGGCTCTCGTGTTTCTGTGACTTCTTATGTTCCTTCTAAGTAGGGTCTCAGTCACACATGTGAATGAGTCCGAACCATCTTAACCGATTTCTTTCCCATGTGTCTACTAGCGTCTCTTCTGCACCAGATTCTTTTAGAATTATCTCGTTACTTACTTTGTCCATCAGGGTTTTCCCGCATATTATGCGCATGAATCTCATGCCAATTCCGTTAATTTTACTCCTATCTTTTTCTTGATAAGTCCATGAATTATGTATTGCCATTTTAGTTTTATTTGATATATTTTTACTTCTGATAAGGGGACGTGCTCTACCAATAACCTTCTTACCTTCATTTATTCGTCTATCTAATTCCTCATCTATCTTCCCGTCCCCAGTAAATAAGCTACCAAGGTATACGAACTTGAATAATATCGAAACAGTCACTTAGTTTCCCATTCACTCTTACACCTGCTTTGCTACCTGTATATATTGTTTTTATAGCTTGTAGGATCCATCCATTGACTCCATGCCTAGAAAAAAATCATTATAAAAATAAACGCTGGCCTTTTCGAGAAAATTTAATTTCAAATTTTTAGTAAAACCGCCGCCATTTAATCAGTTTTAAATATTTTCCCGTTGTAAATTACATTTGGGCTGTTTGCTTAATACCCAGCTAAATAAATATCAATACTTATACGGGTTATATTGTGTTGAGTACTAAATATTCGTATTAAATTGGAACGATTAACTGATTCAACTAACATTTTTATTGAAAAAGAAGTGAAATCTAACCGAAAACATCTAAAATGCGATATATTCCGTCAAGCAGGGTAAGAGCAACACTGCTTGGCTCTGCTGGTACCAGTTGTTGGTACTTTCTTCTAACTTGCTTTAAAGTATAGGCAAATGCAAATATTTAACTTACTCTGTTCGACTTACAATATTATGTGAGTAAAGTATTATGCATATTTGCATTTCCCTATTGTTTAAAGCTAATTAGAGGGACTCGTGTGGAAAAATGTCCTGGCAGTCTGACCTTGTGTAAACCATCTAGAGAAAATAAAAAATTCACAAAGTCAAAGAAAGACTTTAGTTTCTTATCACTTTGAGACACTGGCCTGGCTCAGGTTTGGCACTGCTGCGCGAGTCAAGAGCAAACAAAATCTAAATTCGATCAGTACATTTTTGTTCACATATTTGGAAAAGTTTACAGATAATTGAAAAATAGAGTTTCTTCCAAAGTTACGTTTTGACCAGTCCATATGATGTGGCTGACCAGCCCATACCTAGTGGCTGAGTAGACGGTCTGGCCTGGGGCTAGCCAGTAAGAATCTTACACTTTTGGCCAGGCCCAGGACAGACCGTCTGCGCAGCGCCCAGACTGGAAAGCAGACAGTCTGGTCTGTGCCAAGCCAACGCCAGAAAATATTTCCACACGGCGGGTGACACAAACTGGTCCCAGTGCCAACCACTGGTGCACTCGAGAAAAAATGCTTCGACTTGAGTTCGACTTGGTGATGTCTTGAGTACGACTCCAAGACATTGATACCTGGCTGCGTCTCAAAACTGAGTCGATACATAAGACAATTTCTTACTTTTATGGTCTTAGCATGGTTAACCAAAAGTCGGCGTAAACTTGTCTTAAGAAGAACCTTTTTCGTCTCAGAAATGAGATTAAAATCGATGAATGACAAATTTGAAATTATTAAATTAGTTATTTAAAATGTTGGAAAATCAGAATCTCTGGGTTTAAGCCAGTGTAACTCTGAAAAACTCTCTGAAACCAAATTTAAATTGTGATTTTCTATACAGATCTCCTAAGCCGTTAAAAATATGTAAAAACAATTTACATTTTCGGCATCGTCGTCAAATATGTATAATACAAATGAAAATCCGTAAATAAATTGATAGAACACACACGAACACACACTCTCACACA
>NC_046664.1:102062748-102063970 GCF_010883055.1 Belonocnema kinseyi | reverse complement strand
CAAAATTTATTTAATTTTATCAACCTGATTTTTTTTTAATTTAGATATCTATTGTGATTTTACTGCTAATACTTTATAGGGTTCGAGTCTGAGTAAAAATTCTTCGACTTGGTTTCGACTTGAATTGCCCCCAATCAAGACAGGCTAAACTCGAAAAGTTCGACTTCAGCATGCCTCAGTTTTGAGACAGAGCCAGACTTCAATTTATGTATTTAAGACAACTTTCTATTCCTTGAAGACTTTATATTTATGTCTTGAGTCGAAGTCTTATGCCTCCAGGACGAGCGGTTTGTAACTTCGAGTGGATATACCTGCCCTGACAAAAAGGGTCATTCTGACTATCATAGAAGATAATCTTTGTTAATGATGATTAAACAATATATATATAATTTAAAATTTGTCATAAGGACAACCGAAGGATTTCGCCGGGAGTGGGGTGCTAAGCTGGAAAATTGCACCCGCTCCCAGCGAAATCGCAGTAAAATTTCAACCACAACCACGTCTCACGACCGTGAGACAGGTGGTTACAGTCTGTAACGGAATCAATACGACGATCTAGCAAAAGCCTCGTGCACCCTAAGAACACGGAGCGACCCAAGGACTACCGCCTTCTGAATTTTTCCCGCAAGTGTTTTAGCATATTGTTGACACGCAGGGAAGTTACAAACCGCTCGTCCTGGAGGCATAAAACTTCGACTCAAGACATGCATATAAAGTCTTCAAGGAATAGAAAGTTGTCTTAAAGAATAAATTTAAAAAAAATCAGATTGATAAAATTAAAGAAATTTTGAAAGATGAAAAAGGAAAATTAGCGAAAATTTTTTTTTGTTTTATAAAAAAATCACGTTAAGTTTTCATTTTCTATCTTTTAATACATTCTCAATATGTCTTTAACTTGATTAATCTTTTTTAAAATTTTTAATGTAGATACCCGAATAAAAATGCTTTGACTTGATTTCGACTTGAATTGCCACCAAACAAGACATGCTGAAGTCGAAAAGTTCGAATTGAGCATGCCTCAGTTTTGACATAAATCCAGACTTCAATTTATGTCTTGGAGACAAGTTTTTATGTCTTGCAGACATAAATTTATCTCTTAAGTCGAATTTGTATGGCTCCAACACGTGCGGTTTATAACTTTGGGCGTATACCTGCCTGAACGAAAAGAGTATTTCTAACAGTCATAAAAGCTAATCTTGGTTAATGGTTAAACAATCTTGTA
>NC_046664.1:102060028-102062648 GCF_010883055.1 Belonocnema kinseyi | reverse complement strand
GGGGGGGGGTCATAAGAAGTGTCACGCAATTATGAAGGGGGGGCCGGAGCTACCGTCACAGTTTGTCACGCAGGGGGGGGAGGGGGCCAAAAAAGGCCGAAATTTGCGTCACGTAATTTATGGACGACCCCCTAATTTTTTAAATATTTCTGTCGGAATTCTCGAACAAAGAAAAAGACGATTTTAAACTTAATTTATTTGAATCTGACAAAATAACTGGGGCAAAAGTTCTCTTACTTGAAATCTCTCAATGGAAGGCCAAAATTTTTAATGCAATAGTCACGCTCTCTGGTAATGACTCTTCTTGTCAAAGCATTTTTATCGCTGTTTGACAAACAACCATTACCATCAAACTTTTTCTTTAAAATCTTGCATTCGGTATCCCTTTCTACGTAATCATGAAGTGTCTAGAAAATATAATTCAATACCTTATCTAAAATTTAATGAAAATGAACAATGAACAATATCCTAATAACAATAACGTATGTATGAACAATAGCGCTAACTTGTAATACTTCTTTTTTAAAACCATTTAGTTTGAAATATTTGACTTAATTACTTAATATCTAGAAATATCCAAGTTTAATTTAGAATCAGTAATATTATAAATCAAATATTCAGAACTAAAAAAAAGTAACCTTGAACTTAAAACTCTAATTGGTCTACTTTAAATATTTTAATTTACAAGTCAAATTTAGAATATTGATGCATAAATAACAATTAGGCATGTATTATTCCTAGAAAAAATTCAAGTAATTTCAGTTTCAAAGGTTATTGTTAATTACAATTTTCATAAAAATAAAAAGTAAGATTTAATAGAATGATTGAATGAATACAATTGTTGATGCTTTTTATGTTCCAGACTGATAAATTAATGATCATTAGATGCATACTTTTTTAACAATATCAAATTATGTAAAGATTACATTTATACAGCTTTTAATTATGTCACTTTATTTGATTATTCATTTTAAGGGTATGTGATTAAATTTAGGCTAGAATTTCTGTACTAAAAGTTTTTTTCGACTTTAAATAGCTCCAATAAAAGCAGTTACAATTATATAATTCTTTTAAATGTTTGCAACTGCGTGAAATGGTTATCTTAAATCAAATTTTCAAATTATTTATTTATACACTACAGTTTTTTCTAAAATTTGTATAAAAGTTTATTATTGATTTAAATTTTAAGTAACAGAATTTTTAAAAAAATTAAGTAAAAATTATCCAAATATTTCATTTAAAATAATTATTTGATGATTTCTATGTTTTGAAATGACTGATTAATTATTAATTTATTATATTACAAATTGAATCTCCAGGAGCAATTGAGACATTTCTTTTTAATTATATACTTTTTTAATTACAAATTCTAATGATAAATGCCCTTGAGATTTTAACGAATTTAATTCAAAAATGAAATAAACCCCGAAAGTAAAAAGCGAAGGACTAAACTGTTTCTAGGAAAGATAAAACTTAAATTTTTGAAAAATGAAATTTAAAGCGACGGCAAATGACTTATTTCTTTTTAATTATATATTTTTAAAATTACAAATTGTAACAATAAATGTCCTTAAGATTATAACAAATTGAATTAACAATTGAACATGTACTATTCCTTGACAAAATTCGAGTAATTCAAAACAAAATATAGATTTCTGCAGTTCAATTCATTAAGGCTGAGTTCATGAATTCCACTTTTAAAAATACGTATTAGACTAGTAGGCTACAAGAAATCAATTATTGTGCCTTACAAAAATCGAAAATATTTTCATACTTCAAGCTTTAAATTAATTTGAAAAATACCTGTATTATAATCGGATGACGTTTCACCGTATAAAACTATTATTATTAAAACTATTTTTAAAAAAACGAGTTTCCTTAATCTGTAAAATAGGATACTCATATAGGAAACTTTGCATTAGGCATTTCTGAATATTGCAATCAGAACATTAAGGAAAAAAAGTGCGTACATTTTGATTGAAATGGTAAAATTGCTCGTGAGTCGTAGCCATCGAAATTACACAATTGATTATTGTTTAGTAATATCGCGCACAAAGTTGAACAAATAAAATAGAAAAATTTTAAACGTTCACAATAACTTCACAGGCCCGTCTTATCACTGCAAATACTAAATACAAACTGTACATCTAATGAAGAATTGCAACCATTTATATACCTGAAGTCAAGGCGAAAATTTTCCTTTAGTCCTTAGAAAATTTTACTTAAGTGGACGCTAAATGCTTTTTAACTCTCTCTACCCTACAAATTTGTGCGGAAATATACCTGCAACATTGTCTGAATCGAAGCATACATGGCGTCGGCTAGCAGTGATCCCAGATCTGAAACGAGATGCGGTCCAATACTATGACAGGGCTATGTCCGTGTGAATATAGTAGGAGACGCTGTAAATGACTGAGTTGCGCGCGCAACCCATTTCTCCTCTTCTGAATTTGAAAACTCGAAGATGCACGATTGCCGGTCGGAGCATTTCGTCGATTCTATTTATATATATATCTGGTAACAGCTAACTGCTTTCAAATAAATTCAGGAGATTGGGATTTTAATATTTCCAGATTTCGATGCGGACGATTCTCATGATTTGAATAGATCGCGCGCTTCT
>NC_046664.1:102042617-102059928 GCF_010883055.1 Belonocnema kinseyi | reverse complement strand
GAGAAATGGGTTGCGCGCGCAACTCAGTCATTTACAGCGTCTCCTACTATATTCACACGGACATAGCCCTGTCATAGTATTGGACCGCATCTCGTTTCAGATTTGGGATCACTGTCGGCTACAGCCCGCAGAAATTCGTTCCCTTTTTGGCTGACGTCACAGGGTGCCATCTCTCTCCCTCTAACAGTAAGGCTAGTTTTATTGGAGAGATACAGTAAGTGTGACGTCAGGTACGAATATATGCTCTCGGTTGTATCTGCCTGATGCAGAAATGCAAATATAAAGATAGTTCAAATTTCAGGAAATTTAATAACTTACTATATACCAGTGAATGTATAGAACCTGTCCGAAAATAAATGACGAATAAAATAATGTGAGCTAAGATGCAAGTTTGCATTGTTGATGAACTTACCTTCAGGTAGAAAAGTTATACTTTTGATTGTTTTTCATAAGATATTCCACTTTTTTTAACAGACACACAATAAGATACTCAGCTTCACTTTTCACTGTTTTGATGCATACTAATTATTGGCAAATTTCATAAATGTGTCCTAAAGAACTGAGTAATATGAGCGGTGATTCACGTTCAACTTCGCGCTCGGTTATCGAGTCTATGTCCAAAATGGAATATAGCTCCAAAACTAAATTTAGATGCAAAAATATGTCGTCAGGAGCGCATTTTATCATTTAAAAAAGAAGTAATTACTTCTCGGATAGAATAATGTGCTGTGCGCCGTTAAAGAAATGGCCATGCGGCACAGTTAATTGATGCTACAGCGCAAGGGAACTTTTACTATGTGGAGTAATACGAATTGTTATCATGCCTTAGCGCTTAGTGCTCTCACAACTATTCATTTTGTGCAATTGTTGATGGCAAATATTATTTCACATTTATAGCGTAAATCGCTATCGGATACAAGGCATTTTTCTTCATGTAATGTAGTATTATGCATTTTCCTCCATCATAAATATTACTTTAAAAATATTCATTTCGCCTTCCTTACATTATATTTAGTGCTACTCTACATTAGGTATTATATTTTGAGCAGTCAGATAAAAATACTTTTTAGGATAAGATAAAATATATAGACACCTCTCAAAATACCTCACGACTTTTAGCGTCTAGAACTTTAAAATATTGCTAATTTTACCATTTAGAAAAATAATCATTTTTACCATGCAGAAGTAGTTATAAATCCTGTGAAATAGTTTTTTTTTTTTATCAGAACTTGTTGTTACTTCTACTATTCTTGTAGTTTGTCTAAAACGTTACTATGTGACCTAGTACTTTTACCTCTGATTTTAAGAACCATTTTTCTCCGTGCACAACAGTTTTCCTCATACTCATGAATTTTTCAAAATGTTTCTTATTCCCCCTTGTATATGAAATAATGCTCTAAACTTGATTGTTGATAAATGTACCCGAAAATCCTTACTTTTTTTTTACATTTTTCGGTCTGAAAAGCACAACATTTTTTTACATAATCGTCTTTCAGCTCATTTACGTAGAACATTTTTAGCTTTAATACGACTATTGTGTAATGCGCTAGCATTTTTTCGGCCGAGTTGTTAACCCGAGTAGAAGTTTCGTCGTCAATTTCAACTTCTTTATACGTAAGCGTTATTCAATGTAAGGTGAAAATACTTTTTTAAGCGCAGAATTCTCATTTTGACTTCAGGTATGTAGGCAGTCAATGAGTTATTTTATTTCACAAATCATTCTTTGCACCCTTTTAACAAAATTTGTTTTTCGTCTGTCTGTTTCTAGCCAGACGGCAATGCATTTGCAAAAAATGACATTGTTGACTGGTCAAGGCATGCGGTTTCAAACGAAAGTAAAACGAAGATTCTTATTTCTTTATTTTATTTGAACAAAACAAAAAGAAATAAGAAGACTTTAAATTAACTCCCTCAACATTTTAAATTTATTTTTGAATAACACCAGGTACAGAATTTGGAATGCGGAAGCTGTACCTACATTCCACCCCCGGTGACCTAACCCTCGGTTGTGCGAATTGAAAAAAATGTTCCATAAAAGTATAAGTATTTTGTAATGAAGAATTTAGATGGGTGTTTCTTAAGATATTTTAATGTGACAAGATGAAAAGAATACCCTGTTTTCACGTGGGTGTGTGTCTGTCTGTCTGTTTATGAGTGTGTCTATTAAGTTCTAAGCCTTTTATTGTCACCTAAAGCTAATATGTTAAGACAATACTTGTATAAAAGTACTACAATCATGAGAATATTCGTACTTTTCTAAATTGTTAAGTACTGTATTTGAAAATTTTAAAAATAAAAACATAAATATATTAAAAAGAATAAAAAAACAACTAGTTGAATGAGAAGATGAAATGGGATAACATGGTTTGAAGTTAAAATGAAGGTTAAATCAGAAAGATCAACTTTGTCAGTTTGCGACGTTGAAAGTGAAAGAAGTCGAAACTACGGTTTTCAATAGTTTCACCTTTCATTGAAAAACGCTTACGCTTTAAGAAGTTGAAACTAACGGCGAAACTTCGATTTACTTCATAAGGGCGATAAATGTCTGTATTTCATTATCTAGTTTAGCAGGATGGAATATCCCCGTGCTGCCGCACCGGAGACCCGTGTTCGATTCCCACCAGCTTCTTTATATTTTAATCGAATTTTTCTGTTTCAGCTTGTAATATAATATTGCGGAATGTATATAATAATATATAAACCGTAATCATGTGTACTGTACAATATAATTTAAATAAATATAATAGTACGAAACAGTTAAATATCTCATAATAAGTCTGCATTCACGTCGTATTCTTGTGAAAAGGATACGTGTGTTCTAACCTTCAACGCGACGCGGCGCAATTTAGGTTTGCTAATTTGACTGCACCAATTTTTAACAAAGTCGCTTACTAAATTAATGCACCGGTCTTATATGATAAAATTTATCAAGTTCTTTTGTTTTCAATTATTATTTAAGAACGCAAGGTATTTCGATTTAATGTAGAGTTAGAATTATCCAATCTATTGGCAAGGAATGGATTGGAGTATGCTCAAAATTGTAAGTTTTTTAGATCATGAGAATAAAATATGTGACACTCGATTGCAAAATGCCAATTGTGTAGGGATTCCAACTAGAGCTAGTTACTCAACTGCGCATGCGTCGCATTCGGCATCTAATTAGTTTCGCGCGAAGATTAACATGCTAAACAAAGTTATTTTTCTTTTTTATCATAAACAATGACATTTCAACTTATAAAAGTGTCCATTAGGTCGAAATAATTAAATAATAATTACAATTAATTAAATGCATATTCTGCAAATAATGTTAAAAACAACCAGAAATATTTAATTCAAAAATTTTAATTTTTGAATATTGAATTTATTTACAATAATATGTTAAGAAGTTTTATAGACAACATTTTTTTCAAGAAATTAAAATTGCCAAATAAAATATTTCAGGTTCTCATCCATTTTTTTCATAATAAA
This sequence comes from Belonocnema kinseyi, assembly GCF_010883055.1. Taxonomy (NCBI): domain Eukaryota; kingdom Metazoa; phylum Arthropoda; class Insecta; order Hymenoptera; family Cynipidae; genus Belonocnema; species Belonocnema kinseyi. The sequence goes on along the minus strand of NC_046664.1, from coordinate 102,056,460 downwards.
CAAACCTTTTCCTTGAAATTTAATTGGAAATTCAAAACATTAAGGTGGCCTTCGAAAGGAGAGGATCATTCGATAGCTTCGAGTTTACTTATATTAAATCTCCATTAGTGAAATTCACGAATGGATTATAATGAGACTGATCGTGTACCGATCGGGCACCGATCGGGTTTCCCGACCTGGCCCCGATCTGGGCGCGTGTTTCATCCGCGATCTGGCCCCGACCAGAACTCCCGACCGGGAATCGATCTGGACTGGTCTGGCTCCGATTGGGGCCAGATCGAAATTTGTGCAGGGGTTAATTAAATCAGAGTGCAACTTTTATACAATATTTCGTTTTTATTATTAAAAATAAAATGTTGACAAAAAATTCTAATAGGACAATGTTTTATTTCCTTATTCGATAAAATTCTAAATTTTCAAAAAATAGTTTTTTCGATTTTAAAAGTTTTCCTTGTTTGAGACGCTCGGACAATATGTTTACGCATGTTCAGAACTTGCACGAATGTGCAGAAATACTGACAATAAAAACATGAATCCAACGACCAATTTGAACAACCACCATAAAATTTTCCTATTGAAATTGAAAAATGATCAAAATTGTGCTAAAAAATGTTGGAGGTTATTAATTGTTTCAAATAAGACACACTGTGTAAAGTAAAGGCACAAGAATTTATTTAGTAACAAGTATATACAAGTCAACTGTATATAATGGCTGACATTCGGAACGAACGAAATAACGAACACACTAACGAACAAATGAATAAACTAAGTAACTTTGGCGGAGGACGTATGTCCTTATATACCTGCGTTTATTACTCCTTCGAATATTCCAGGCCTAATTTCTCGGTACATGTAGATTCTAGTATATCCACATTTCGATAATATTCTAGCCTGATCTTTTTTACCTAGTACAGACGGAGTTACGAACCTTTTAGATGTAGAATTTTCGAGTTAATTTTCCACAAAAAAAAAGAAAAAAAGATACTGTTTTGTACAAAAAAAAAAAACTTTCAAAACAATGAAATTTTAATGCCAATGCTTGTTATGAATTGTAATAATATACATTTATGAAAATTATTTAAAATTAAAAGGAAAAACTCGAATGCGAATCTCGAGATACGTGATGAGAATGTGTTCGTTAAAGCCAAAGGCACTTTAACAAAAGAAAATTCACAATCATCTAACCAATGTTGTCGATGGTTTGAACTTTAGTTTTAAAAAGTCTATGAACAATTGTGGGGAATATGCAAAGGACGAGCTTAAAGTGTGAAAACCAACAGTCGCGCGCCCTAACGATCTCGTTTTTTCCAAAAATTAGTTTGTTATTTTAAATGTTATTTTGCACAAACTAAACAAAAAATACGTGTCTTATAAAGAAGTGATAATTAAAAAATTTGTAAATCTTTTTTGCCGTCACAATTTTTTTTCTTAAATTTTTTTTTGGTATCTTGCATAGTTTACCAAAAAAATAAAATTGTTTGATTTTTCATTATTTTTTGTACAATCAATATTTGAATTTTTGATTTTTCAAGAAAATCCAAAATGTTGTTATAATCATCTTGCAGGGCTTTCAAAAGGCAAAGTTTTTCTACTTTTGACTTTTTTTCATATCGTCTTTTAAGGCTTAAAATTTTGATTTTTGATTGCCTTTTTAAATCTTACAAATGTATAATTATAATCATTTTCATTTTATCGAAAAAGGTCATTAGAATAAATTGTTCGGCATTTTGAGTACTAAAAATAGCCGTACATAACATTTTTTAATCTAAAAAAATGGTTCAACAAATTTTGAAAATGCTCTAACTTTTTGAATTTTCGTCCAAAATGTCTTCTTAACGAACTCATCATTTCTTTCAGGACCTAAAAAAAGTGGGCTAAATATAGATTTGATCCATTCATTTTTTCGAGATTTAGCGTGTTTGTGGACGGACGACCGGACAGATAGACAGACAGACAGACATACGCCATCATGAAAACGTCATTTTCGGATTCCGGAGTATAGTACGTGACATGGACAACTGCCTGGCATTGATTTTAATTGAAAAAGTGCAATGTTATTTATCCCACTACATCGTGAAAAGTATAATTAAACAAAATAGACTACAAATTGTGTAAAGTTTATTTAAGTTGTGCTGACAAAGTACGTAGAGTAATAATTTATATCGATATCAAGTTAACCTCTAAAGTTTTATTGCTTTTTGGGTAAGTGAATTCAACTTTTTTTATTTGAACATAAAATTAGAATTATGAATACAGTTTAATTTTGCGTAATTTATTTAACCCATATTTCATATTTTAAAAGTTTTAATGGAATGAATAAAATAAAAAGAAGAAAATTGTTGAGAGAAAAGTATCTGAATTTAGAAGAAAGTTATTAACTGTGATTTGTGTGCGATTTGTATGAACATTACTTTATTCTGTTTAAAGTATTTCTTAGAGCCGCTTTCTATTTGTATAAACTAAAATTTAATTTTCTTACTTGCATTTAAATATACAATATTTTGTTTACAGTAGTATATGATGTAATTGTTAGTGTATATAAGATGCCTCGATGACTGATTGAGGAATCATTTATATGTGAAAAACTTTGCCGAGAATATGATTTCAAAAAAAATGCTGGTGGACTCTAAGCATAGGAGGTACATTTATTTGATGCCCATGAAGCAGTGTTCATAAAATGAGTGAAAATAAATAAGTGAATTCAACGATAGTACCTGCGCAGCGGTATTTTATTTTCTCGTAAAGAGTGACACCCTTCTCTTTCTCCTTTTAATCTTCTGCTTCTTTACACTTATTTGCTATCCAGTTATTCCCAGCCTTCCTGCATATCATCTGCGTATACGTAATTTCTAAGCTTCCGGTATCCCGCATCAGTAAACTGTAGTCGATTTTCTATCATATTCTTTTAATATCCTTATGCCCTGTCGTCTAAAATATGTTCTACGCTTTCTTATGTGTAAATGATATTTATGATTTGACCTTTCTACTCCTATGAATAATTTCCTAATAAAGCATTAATTTGGAGGATGTCATAATTATTAGGTTCTGCTTATATTTATTTATATACTATATAGTCAATTGAATATATCTCATTCGAATCTGAGTATTAAAATATGCATATAATTTTGTAGCAAATATGGGACAGATACGGGAAATAAAATGCATATTGGAAGAGTGTAGCTAGAATGAAGACGAACCGCGGTTAGTTGTCAGTATTGATAATAAAAGCAATTGGTATATCTTCGGCCATGAAAACAAGACGCCATGATGCTTTAGTGACAAACAGTAAGCCGTTTATGTGTTGCAAAGAAACCACCGAGTGTTGGTGCGTAAGTGAGAGGCGGAGCCATACTCGGAGGTCAGAGGGCAGAACCAATCACAGTCTGGTGATAACCACTCTTACCTCGATATCCAGTACGCAGGCACCGACACTAGTGCTCATTTTACTTACAAAGCGTAAGTATACTCCTGTATACGTGCACGCATGTCCAATTGTTCAGTGATGTATGCACTTACGATTTCCCTTCCTGTTGCCACGCTAGAAATTTTATAGCCATAGAAAAGTCTTTTTGAAAATAACATAGAAGAAATCGAACATTTTCTAAGATTCTATAGATTTTATATTGAGAGATGGAGAAGGACATAACAATTGGTGTCAGGAGATAATTCAGTATTGGTAACTAATAATAAATGATCAGGAAACATTATAGTCTATTAAGCAAACACAATAGTTGGTGAAGAATGTAGATATACGCGAAGACATTTTTATGTGGGCCTAGTAAGATTGTGACCAGTTTCCCCTACTTTTGCCGTGGCCTTGATCAGGTAAACTGATATGGGCCACACATGGCTCGTAACGATTCTGCATATAATAACCCCACATAGCAAAAAACTCATCAGGGTCCCCCCAAGAGTTTTCAAAGAATGCGTTCTAAAATTCGCATAATTGTATAGACTGCAGATTAAATTTGAATGAAAAAGTACTTTTATAACTTTTTTTGAACATTTCTCAACAAGTTATGACACTTATTTTCTCGCCAACGAACCACATTATTATAAATCACTCACTTTTGGTCTTGAGTAGTGATATTCTCTCATTCACGCCGGAAAAAGGCACCAACATCATTACGATGGAGGTGATGTCGCACGGCCCATTTAAGCATAAAAGATTGTATACATAATATCAAATATCAATACGATTTTTTCCATAGAATTAGGGAAATTAATCAAGAATATGGTACTCCGTGTGGAAATAACCCGAGTTAGCCTTAATAAAACAAGGTTTCTGGTCGGGTACTGGCCGGGCTATGTTTGTTTTTTAAGAGCCTAGCCGTGCGCTGGTCGGAGACTCGCTGGGCAAAATTTTTGTCAAAACCCCAGCCGGGGGCTGACTGGGCTCTAATCGGGCAAATCTTATGATCGAATGGCCAGATGGTAGCTGGGCGGGCGCTAATTAGCAATTATAAAATTGTTAAACTCTGTTTATAACTTAATTACTTTTTCTGATTTCATTAAGAAATGGATGTGTATACAAATTTCGAATCGTGATAAATGTTTATTAAACATTTTCAAATAGAGATTATAATAAAACTATAAATTAATGAAGGCAAAACATTATACAGATACTAAATTTACAATTGTTTTAACTTTTGTAAACGATTAATAATAAATTTTAAATAATATAATAACTATTATATAATATAAAAATCAAATAACAAAAGCCTCGAAACAACGAGTTTTTGGCGTGACTTTAAAATTACCTTATGCAAATTAAAAATTTTTTTTTTAAATAGATGATTTAATTTTTTTAAAGAAAAAAATTATAAGTTCCATCTTTATGAAAAATTGAAAATGTTTAGAAAAAATTTACATTTTATATCAATCTTAAACGTTGTAAAATGGTATAAAACACCTAAAAACCAAACCTTACACGAAAGTTAAAAAATTTTATCATTAAGAAATTGCCAACATTCACGATCAAATTTCTGATTTCCGTCGTCAAAAATTTTTAATGTGCATGAAAAATTAAATTTTCTGCTATTGTAAAATAAGCCTCATCATCTAATTTTTAAACCGCACGCTCTATCACTAGATTACCATATAATCCAATCATTTTCTCATTACAAAATAAGATAACTTGACAGACGACCAGCGCCAGATCTGGGCCATACTGGACTTTCAAGAAGATAAGAAAAAAATCTATTTTAATAATATTAATTTCTTATTTTGTATAATTTTAGGTACTGTAAAATTTCTAAAATGGTAAATAGAATTTGGCTGATTGATGCTTTGATATTTGTATGTTATGGAAAGCTAATCAGCGCCAGATCTGGGCCAGGCTATACTGCGAAGGATAGGCGGTCTAGACGAAGTCAGGTCTGGGCCAGATCCGAAATTCGACTCCCAAAAGATCTGGTCAGGTCGTGCCTAGGGTAAGCCCCGACAGCTGTTTGGTTAGCTGAAATCGTCCATGATCGGGCATCGGTTTATGCCGTATATATGGTTGTCAAGCTGGGGCCCGATCGGGGCCACGGAGAAATTGATGAAATTGTAGCAATCCGCTTCAGAACCCCACAAACGGAAATTTTTATATCATTCGTGTATAGACGTCATCGAAACATATTTATTTGGATAAGCGAGAACGTTTTAAGAAATAATGAAATACCCCTATTTTAAAATCCTGTTTATGCACGATTATGATTTAATGTTTTTTATTAAAAATAAATGTGCATACTTTTTAGTGCTTTGTCAGCGTCCTTTTTTACATAGGTTTAAGTAGGGAAGTATCTGCACTAGTAACTATTAGGATTCCTCATAACAGCGACTAATTTGGAATGGAAATATTTTGTTGCTGTTCTTAAGAAATGAAGATTTTAGTTGAAAAATGCATATTTTTGTTCATTATATGAATTAGATCTTATAACTATAGGTATTGTGTGTGTATAAACTACAGAAACTAATATATGAGGACTAGATGCATACAGATCTCACCAAAAAATTATCCATGATGCAAAATTTTGGCCAAGTATAATTAAATTAGTCAAAGCTGGATTTAATGTGAATTTTGAGACTGACGATAACATAAAATCTAAGTTCTCAGTCAGGGGCGTATAAAACGTTTCGGATAGGTTTTACTGCGTGGTAAAAAATATTTAGAGAATTGGTTTTCTGATATGGAGACAAGGGTAAGCGAAACACGTACTTAACACGTTTGCGAGCCGTTGAATATCTCGTTCAGAAGGAGAGCTTTCTTTTGATTAATCGGTCCATATACTGAATAACCTCTGTCTCTCGCTTACTTAAACCATCCGAAGACAGCAGTATTCAAAAACATATAACTATTTTCTCCAAAACCGTGCACGACAACAGTTTAATTAGGAAGCACGCACTATTGCGTACGTAGCACATAATAATGACGCATTTTCATAACCAGACATACGAAGAAGTAATTCTACACAAAATCGCTCACTTTTAGAAATATTAGACTAACTGTGTACGAAAAACATAGTTTTCATCATTCTAACGTCAACACTTGACGTTTGGAAGTTAGGATTTCGGTGCCTGATGTGAATCGGACCTATCTTTCTAAAATGTAAAAAAAACAAATAGGTGATCAGATTGTGTTCCAAAGACAGGTCTTTTCATTTTGAAATGATCACTCCATCTCTGTCTATCGAATACTTCTTCGTCTTCTTCCTTGTTTTCTTTGTTGAATCGTCGACCCTATTATATATCTGCGACAGCGTCACTAATGTAGAAGAAATTTGAATTTAAATCGAGTATTAAGAAGAAATCTCACTGTAAACAATAAATTGTAAACCATAGTTCATGCCGCAACGTTCTTGCTTTGTCATGCATGAGTGAGCACTAGGTTAGTCCAAAAAACGCTTTTCGAGCTACAGGGCAAGACACCCCCCCCCCCACCAAATTTTCCATTCACGGAATAGGAAAATATTTAGATTTTTTTCGAAGTTCGAATCTTAACACGTCCCACCAGGCACTTCAAAATTCCATTTAATTAACGTGGGGAAATTTTATATTTTCGAAAAATTGAACTCATGTTCCAGGGTTTAATCGAAACGTGCCAAGTTTTTTTTAAAAATTTAAGAGGAGTATCTACGAAATAAAACCATTCCAACAACTATCATTTCCAACCCACCCGCAACCTCCCCGCAACGCTCCAAATATTACCCAAACATAAATAAACTACATTTTTACGTATTATAGCTACTTTTTAGCAATTTATTTTTTCGCTTTTCTTCATTGTTTGGAGTAGTAAATTTTTCTAAAAACATTATGTATATATTAAAATAATGATTTATTTTATATGTTCGAAATTGCTAAAAATTTAACAGAGATATCAACTTTCTTTTTGAATTAGTATCATATGCTACGTTTTGTTGAATAATTACATAATTTTGATACATTCCTTGTACTTGTTAATAAATGTACATTTGTTTAAACAATCTTTGTTGGCTCAAGCGGCATTTTTTGATAATTACAACAATGAAATAAAATGGATATGAAAGTGTATGTATAGAAAGAATAAACTTAACACTTTTTAATTCTTTAAACAAATGTAATTTGTTTAAATAATTACTTTAAAAAAAACTTTTAAATCGTAATTAATTGTATATCTTCTATTTTATTTCATTTTTTTAGTTAACAAAAAACAACAGCTTAAGCAAATAAAAATTCGTTAAACAGACAGAAATTTTTGTTAAACACTAGAAGAAATGTATAAAAATGATGTAATTATTCAACAAAAAGTAGCTCGGGATATCAATTTGAAAAAAGTGGACGTCTCTGGCTCAATTTTTAGAATTTTTTAAAATACAAAATAATTAATTGTTTAAATAATTACATAATGTTCTTAGAAAAATTTACTACTTTGAAAAATCACAAAAAATTGCATTTGAATCAGAAAATACCATTATTTTTTTAATTTCTCGGGAATAAATGATTGTTTAAATAATTTACATTTGTTTTCATTTTACTTGGCCAGGTTTTTGCATCGTGGGTGTTGCATGTGGGATTTCACTATTATTTGGGAAAATAAACAAACATATTATAAATTAAATACATATAACAATAATCCTAATGAAGGATTTCCATTTTCTAATAAAGTTTGTACCCATAGAGTTAGAATTGTTATTTAGAGCTTTTAGATTAGAACTGGAAAAGGAGGGTATTCGTAATACGATTTTAATATACGTACAGCTAATAGTTTGTGGTACGATTAGACACTCATATTAATTAATTCAAATTTATATAATAAAATCTATAAATGTTTACAAACTGATTATAATATTATATTAAAACTTGAAATATAGTATTACAGAAAAAACAGAAGATAAGCTTCACATCGATTTTCGACAAAAGATTCTCTGAAACAAAAATTAACTTCTCAGGATAAACTTTACACAAATATCGGTTAAACTTTCTTTTGTTTTCCATGACAAACACATGTTTTTTGAAAGACGTGAAGTTGGCTAAACAAAAATTGTATCGCTTTAGCAAATTTCCTACAACAAATGTCATTCTTAGTTTTTTCTGTGATAGCAAGAAAATACGCTGCACCCTTGCATGTACAATTTTACGTTAACCAGTTCAAACGCTTAAAGAGATTACAAAAACCTGAAAAATCGCTCAAAAAAACATATATTACTACACACCTGCAGTTAAAATGTTACGTGAATTATGGTCCAATAGAATTTTCTGTAGCCATGCGCAAATGTGGACCATATTTTTCTTTTCTGAAACAAAAACATTTCAATTCATTGAAAAATAACGTTAATATATTTTCTTAAATATAGCAGTTAAAAGGAGTGTTGCGCATGTCTATTTAAACTTTGGTGGTAATCGGTGCATACAAATTTCTATAGACGTAAAGAATTTTGTTCTGCAGCCAAATTTGATTACGACCGGCAAAGCATTGCGCCGTTAATTAAAAAAAGTTTAGAACCATAGTCCTCTCGAGAAAATAGATTTGCGTTATTTTTTTTTATCACTGTACTTGGTAGCAAATTGCTGCTGCAAATCTTAAAACTTCAAATGATTTTTATTTATTTAAATTAATAAAATACGGCCAATTTGATCTGCTTTAAAATGTTCTTTTTTTATGTGCTCAAGAAGAAAACCGGGGATTCGGCAAATGATCTGCAGACGCGTAAAAAAGGGGAAGGATAATTTATCACCGGAATCAATCCAATCGCATTTTCAGAGAGGTGGCCGACACCAAACTGTTGTCACGACTCGCATAATCACACAATTTGTACGCGTCGAGCGTGTTCCGAAAAGGTTTCGTGTTATCTTCTGTGTAACCTCGCCCTCTTAACTCTTAGCAGATTTTGAACATACATTTATCGCATTCAACATTTTATTAACGGAAGGGGTTAACATACGTCTTCACCAAACATGTAGTGAATGCAAGGTTTTCATGTTATTAGATTTTTAGGTTTTAAAATATTTTAGACATCTCCCTACCCCTTCTACGTTTTTGCATTACACCCGCATTTTCTCACATCAGCTCAGTTGACTCGTAGAATAGGCCAGTGAGCAAAGATATTGAGACACATGTCAGCGTGTGTGCAGTTAAGTGCATGTGTGTTTCGAAAGTTTTTTGTGGCTACTTTCACGTCATTTTCGATGTTGTCATCTACAGATGTCTATAAAGACGAAGATGAATGACGCGTTTCATTTATTAATACTCAGCAAATTTTTGCAATAAACTACTTTAAATTCTTTCAAGCACATCTATGGTCGGCTTGCGATTCCAAATATTTTGACACATAAAACTTGCCCACATATTGAAAAATAACACAGAAACATAATTGGTGCGAGAAAAGGAGAGTTATCATTATCAGTGAAATATTAGCAATATATATAGTACTTTTTATTAAACTTAAATAATTTTATACATCATGGGAACCTTCATGTATCAATTCCATGAAAGTCATGCGAAACACGTATTGGGAGGAAAGGAGACACCTTAAATATTTCTTTTTTTTAATGGAATATTATTTTTCGTATCTTTTGTACATACAAAGGATTTTTTAAAGTCTTCTGAAAATACGAATCAGTATCGTTGAAATTAACACGTGGTTGACTGACAAAAAGTGGACCATTTTGAACTATTAAATTTTCAAAACAAAAAATGTCTGAACCATTTAATATATTTTACTTTAACGTTTTGAAACTTCCTTTGATTTTATATGATAAATTAATATGGAGAATTACTCCATATTTTATCAAAAATAATGCAAAAAACAGTGATCATTATTAACTGTTATTTGAAATCAACCTTTATAAATCTATTTTAAACTAAAATAAAATCATCGTAAGTATAAGATTAAGAATTTCAGCCCGACTTTTGAATATTTTCAATAAATATTTTCGAGTTTTATCGTTAACTCTCTAGTATTAATTTCTATCTTTTTCATTTGAAGATAAGTGATATCCGTAAATATAAATTATTTAAAAAAATGTTCTCAATATTATTGAGCTTTTTTTCATTTTAAATTTGTAGTTTAGGAAAAGAAAATTTGCATATTTTTTATTTACAATTTATAAACCAAAACATATGCAAATTTAAAACTTTACTTTATCTTGTTTTGATATAAATGCTCTACTGAGATAATTATACAAAAATTCATTTGTCAAAGGAAGAGTGAAAAGTGACTAGGCCATAGAGTGGTCAACTTTTTGGCAGTCTCCCATATATTACATTGTTTTTACGATTCAGCGATATGGTTATTCGTACCTATTCATACTCTTTAAAATGTTCCACTAATAGTTTTGTACGGTATAATTAGTTATAATTAGGTTTTATGTTTTGGGGGAAGGGTTTCATGAATATTTGATAGTATAAATTGATTGAATTCATTTCAAATCAGACGGTAAATCACAAAAAAAAATTAAAAATAGTACAATAATAATATAATTGGAAATTTTCAAAAAAGTAAAAAATTTACAAAATGGCGCCGAGTTATCTGAAAATATTGAAAGTTTATTTTATTGTTTGTATTTTAGACCTTAATAAAGATGTTTTTTGGTTTTGGCCTTGGTATAGTAAAGGAAAAGTTTACATTAAATCTTACCGCATTAAATGAGGATACTCTATTTGTTAGAGGTTATAATTTCGCAAATCTGTATAAAAGTAAACACATTTAGAGTGAGTGTATAGTTAACAAATAAAGACTGCTTTATTGAAAAACGTTTCGATGAGAAGAACCCAGACCAAAACCAGAAAACGTCTTTATTCAAAGTTAATTTACACAAAACCCCCAGCGTTTTCTGCTGTTAATTGTATTTCTAGATTTGTCTCAATTTAAATACTATTCTTTGCTAGTCTACTTTGCGCTCGCGCCTTGGAGAGTAAAGATAATTTGTTGTGTTCTGCAACTCAAAAATTAAGATTTTTCCTATTTTGCTAAAGGATTTCTAGAATAATATATCACTTAAATCTTCTTTCCAAATCACGTAATTTTCCAAATTTTGTTGAAAACATGTTTACAGTCCTTTGAGATTTCTTCTTTCTCAACAATAAAATGTTATGGCTTCATAAAAACCATAAGGAACTTAATTAAAAAATTTTAACAACATATTGGTGAAAGAATAATGTTTTAAGAAGACATGGAGATTACCAATTTTCTCAAAGAAACTCACTTCGAGCGTACACGTTTAATCTAAAAGTCGTTTAATCTGCTAAATTATGTTCCGCTTTATTTTTTATGACAATATATAAGTGTGTTATTCATAACTTTTAGTTAAATGGGTATGATAATACCCAGTGGGCAAAAACAATTAAGGCTGCTTGAGAGATGTCTTCAAGATATCCCTAAGACGTCTTTTGGAACACGTATTTTGGACATCCTAGGGATGCTCTTAAGATGTCTAATGTCAGTACGAAAAATGTTCCAAAAACGTCCTATGTCTTTAACACGTATTTAGGACATCTTTAGGACATTATATGTCCTAGAGACGTTGATTGTATTGACATTGGACTTCCTAGGAACATCTTAAGGACCTTATAGAGATGTTCATGGTTTTGTGCTCACTGGGAAGTTTTGCTTTATTCTCATTGAAGAACAACCTTACATATTTTGGTTCTGCTAATTTCAAGTAAAGAAATAAGAATTATTCAGATATATTTTTAAATAAATGCCTTTATTAAAACCTGTTGTTGAAATAATATTTATTATTTGAATTTTATCATTTACGACATACTTCCACAATTTAAAGAAAATAATTTACAAAATTTTTTTACTAAATGCACACGTGAAAAAGTATAATTATGCACTGCATACAAATTTCGATTTTCTATGAAAAATTTAAAGAATTAATTTTATAATTACATTTAAGAAGCTTTTTCTTACTTGTGAGTGTCAATATTAATGAAAGTTTCGTTTCAAATATACTGAGGAAAGTACTACAGAAATAAAATGTATAAACAAAACTAATCACAGCTGCTCTGGTACTAGAACTTCTTTATGAAATAGATTTTACAGCAGCTAAACATACAATCTTCTGACCAGTGATGGATTAAGACAATTTGTCGCCCAAGGTAGTTGCGAAATTGACGCCCTCTCCCATCTATAGTTTTTTCGAACCATTAAATAAGCGTTCATCAAGATCAAGAGGATATGATTAATATACCGTTTATTTGTCATCAAATAATTTTACCGCCCCGAAAATGTTACCGCCCTAGGCAGCTGTCTACGTCGCATGTTCGGTAGACCCGCCACAGCTTCTAACCACAAATGTCAGTTTTCTTCTATGAGTTCTCACCATTGCAAATATCCTTTATATATCCACCTATTTTCAAAAATTCCCCTCGAAAAGACGCAAACCTTGCGAACAAAACCTTGTCTGTTAGTTCCATAAAGAGGTTATGATAAACAGGACAAAAGCGTCTCATCTTGCCCCATTCACCCGGTTCATTTTGGCCAAAACCACAATTTTTCTTCAAATGTGTAATATTACATGTTTCTAATAATTAATTATGTAAAAGTGTTTAAGCACATTAAATATCGATTGATAAACTTTTCAGTAACCAAAAACACATATTTGGAGAGAAAATGCAATAAATCATTTAGCCCCGTATGCTTATTCTGCCCCGGCCTTCCCCACTAATTTGTCAAAAAATATAACAAAAATGAATACAAAATACTGTTTGTTCTTCCTATTTAATTATCATTTATAAATCAAGATATGATTTTTAAGACTCAATATTCTGTATCGAATTGTTTCTTTTTTTTTTTTTAACCGCGCATTCATTTTTCCCTGAATAGATTAACGTATCGTTCAAAGATAATTTTCCGCGAAACAAAATAAGTCTATGTACTCCTTGATGTGTTATTAAAACATGAATAGTGCAGCGGGTTTTAAACAAATTTATTATACATATTTGTAAAGGTAAAGCGGGTCATTAATTTCACGAATTCATGAAATCTACTTTTATCTTGAGAACAAAGAAAATGGGTATTTTCTTCGAGAGTTATCATAATATAATGTGCTGATTTGCATTCATACATATTCAAAGAGAATGATCATTATATATATATATAGAACAAACAGTAGAACAAACAGTATTTTGTATTCATTTTTGTTATATTTTTTGACAAATTAGTGGGGAAGGCCGGGGCAGAATAAGCATACGGGGCTAAATAATTTATTGCATTTTCTCTCCAAATATGTGTTTTTGGTTACTAAAAAGTTTATCAATCGATATTTAACGTGATTAAACACTTTTACATAATTAATTATTAGAAACATGTAATATTACACATTTGAAGAAAAATTGTGGTTTTGGCCAAAATGAACCGGGTGAATGGGGCAAGAT
>NC_046664.1:102040031-102042517 GCF_010883055.1 Belonocnema kinseyi | reverse complement strand
TTTATATTTAATACAGTAAGATCAAGATCGAAAGAATTCATGAAACATCTTAACATTTTAGAATTATGAATATTTTATATTTTTTCGGACTATAATCCAATTTAAAAGAAATTGTTCTGTGTTTACACAAATTTATATTTTCCACATCATGTCTTCATTGTGTCGACTGTGAGTATAGTAGGGATCGCGAAGTAGTTTGCCCTACCTTCTATTCAGTTTCACACGGCACAGATATTCATAGGGTAATCTCGTATTTGTGCTGTACTTATCTTATGTCGCTTGACTTTTATCACAGGCCGGTAAATTATCAGAAATAATTATTTCAGACTTAACTTCAGTTTTACACCAACAGAGCGTTTCTTTATGAATTTCACAAAATTAATAATAAACCTTAAAATAAAAATAAACAAATAAGAAAAATTAATATATCTTCCTATATAAATTATCGCAGTTTCTGCATGGTTTGCGCCATGTTGGATTAGTATGGTACACGCGAGTATGGTATAAGCAACTAAATACAACAACAAAATTATCATATAACGTAAATATGTAATTTACACATAAGTTCTGCAGTAAATTTTAAGTAAATGTAATTCAAAATTAAACAATATTTTCCAAATGACGCTGCTGTTTTTAGATTAATATTTTCATTCAATTTTCCAACTTATATGTAAATATGTTTAAATTTTCTTCCTTAAATTAATATTAAAAGTCACTAATAAATGGAGTTTTTATAAAACAAATACAATTTTTTTTAAAGATTTAGATTAAAACTTATTTAAATGTTTAAATACAAATTATAGTTTAATGTCTTTTATTTTATGGAGAGATTCATTATGTATTAGCTTATACATTTTTTTCACAATATTAATTTACATAAAGATTACATTTTTTTAAAATGAACTACATAAATCGAGAATCAACTTTAAGGCTATGTAATTGAATATTTGCTATAATTTGTATAATTAAAGTCTATTTATATTCAAAATATCTTTATTTCAGTTATATCATTTTCCAAATGTTTATATTGTTGCCAAATGAGTCTCTGAATACAATTTTAAAAATTTAGTTTAAATGGTTTTTATTCATTACAATTTTCTTCAAAATATAGAGTAAAATTTAATAGAATGATTTTATCCTTTTTATGTTCTAAACTGATCAATTAATTATTATTAGATGTATCCTTTTTAACAATAATAAATTACGTAAGGATCACATTTTAATTGTGGTACGGTGGGGTGAGATGAGCATAGCTGCCCTTTTCACGTCAGTATTTAAAATCTGCTGATTCATTGTTTGAAAGTAAAGCGTTATATATATTCTACACACATTTTTATTAAAATTTTGCCACGACAAAAGTAACTAAAAAAGTATAAGCGGAATTATAAACAAAAATAAAGAAGAAGTGCGCTTGGCTCATATCGCCTCATGCCTGGGGCGAGATGAGCCAGGCATTAGGGCGAGAAGGGTCACTTAATTAAATGACTTATTATATATTATTTGTAATTAAGACTCTTGTCAAGTTTGAGTATTTTAGACCTCTACCGTAACTCACACTACAAAGAGTAAATAGAACAACGAATTATATCCACATATCTTTTGATAATTATATTTCAGAAATAAATATAGCAATTTTTCGACTTGACCAGGTACATTGTCTCAGTAAAAGATAATTCTTTAATACGTAAACTCCCAAATACTAGAATGGTCTACTACATTTACTGCACGACACTGGATTTCATATATATTGGGGTATTGAACCGTTTTTTAATAATAATTTGTGACTTTTGTGCATCTTCAATTTTGTATATTGAAATTTACATATAAAAAATGTTAGTTCGCGATAAAATTAATTTCTAAATGTTTCAAAGTATTATAGTAAGAAGGCAACAATTAACCCGTTAACCACAGGGCTTTTTTTTGCACCACTTAAACACAGTGGGGGGGGGGGGGTCAAATCGACCCGACGCAAGAAAAAAATCGGAAACGTGTTCCTAAAAATCTGAAAAAATGCATGGTTCCTGTTTGAACCTTCTAGTTGACGGTACAATTTCGCTATATGTGTTTTTAAAAAGTTATTGATGATATATTTAACAATAAACAAATAAACTCATATTGAAAAATATTTTTATTTTCAAAAATTCATAATTTGGAGACAAACATGAAATGCATTATAAGGTGTGAATGTAGGAGGTTTTGATAGAAATATACACATTTTTTTATGCGAAACCATTCATTTAGCAACAAAAAAATATTTTTTCAACTAAATATGTTGACAGAGGACCATGATTCTTCTTATTCAAATCATATAAAGTGAAATCGTGAGGTGATTGAAATGTAATAAATAATTAATTTTTATACTTTGACTTATAAGGAGTAATAAGTGCATTCATCTTACTCTCGCTAGTGCAGAAAAAAAAGAAAAATAGTAAAGATGCCACAAGTGTGGTCTGACGAAATATATACGTAAACCACAGGGGGGGGGG
>NC_046664.1:102038772-102039931 GCF_010883055.1 Belonocnema kinseyi | reverse complement strand
AAAATTAAAATTCGAAAATTTTTTCTAAAGCCTCCAGGGGACTTCGTTTTCGCACGAAAAAATTTTATGTGCCCTTATTGCATCCGGACCCACAATTTTTTAGAAGGGGGGTAAAGACCGGTCTTCTTGCTTGATTTGCAAATGGCACCGATTTGAATTTTTGGCCTGGGTCAAATCGACCCTCACTTACGGTTAACGGGTTAAGAATACAAAGTTCTAGTCAACATAAACAGATGTTCTGGTAAACTCAACCAGATATTCTGGTAGATGTCGATTTTCGATTATTGAATTTCGGTATTCTTCAACCTTCATGGAGTCTTCCTAACCCCCTTTGAAATTAAAAGCACTACATGTTACATTTTCCCAAAGAAAATAATCCAACAAAAGTTTTCGAGAACAAACTGTAGCAACTATGTTCCGCTTCGCAATAATGTAGCATTCCTATAATAATAAATGACGATACATACAACACTCAAAGCAAAAGTAGCGTATTCTTGATGCATTCTGTTTCTAAAACTATTCGTTAAGACTATTTTGTACGGGATTTTACATCATATACATGTAGATCACTTGATCAACACCCACATTCTCGAACATTCACTTTGTTTATCTACTGCCTGCAATGTTAATTTTTTCAAGAATATTTTTCAAAGACACCCAAAATATATGTGCTTGGTTCGGAAGTATTCCTGGTCTACTGGTGTTCGTACAGATAACGCGCAATTTCTTCTTATAACACAACTAAATTCACGGTTTACTACGATTACTTATACTTATATAACTGAAAATACAATTAAAAAATCGCGATTGTTCCAGAAATAGACATTTACTTCAAAGCCTCAATTGACACATCCAGCAAAATGACACAAGACAAAAGACAGATTTTTGGAAATCGTCAAAAGATGGCGACACTTCTGTTACCAGAAATATTAACCAGAACAGTTTTAACCAGAAAAAATTAACCAGAGTTGATTAACTAGAATTTTCTAGTCATATTAACCATAATTTCGGATTAAAATAACTAGAAATTTTTTAACTAGACGCGTCTAGTAACTTTAAATAGAACTTTCTTTTTGTGTAGCAAAATGTTAAGAAAAAAATTATTTCATAATATTGAACAATCGTTTACAATTTAACCCGTTAACCACAGGGGGGGGGG
>NC_046664.1:102036600-102038672 GCF_010883055.1 Belonocnema kinseyi | reverse complement strand
ATGCACTCGCGTACGCACGCTAACTTTTGTAGTCATTTTAATCATATATTATTGCTGAGATTGGATTTTGTATGAATGAATTCAGTGAATGCAGGTAACGTAAAATTTACGAGTACTATTACCTTGTCCCTCCACCCAACACCTAACTGCAGTTACGTCACATTATTTTGTATTAGTTTTAAAAGCTTAATAGACGTTTTGTAAATAAAAATATTATTTTTAAGACGAAGTGTGGTATAGAAATAAATAAAACAATATTTTGATGTAATAAAACTATGCTTTTCTAATATATTTTTAGTAACACAAATCTTGAAATTTTGAAACATCATTTAAAATGTTTAAAAAATTACCTCAAAATCTTCCGAAAGTTCGTAGCAATTTGAACAAAATTAGAAAATATTTTTGAATATTTCAGATGTGCCAACAAAAAATGTAGGTTGAAAAAACTATATATTTTACAGGATTTTACAAAATAATAAGAAAAATTCGACCCCTGTTTAAACATATTTATTACTTCTAGTTTTGCACAATTGAAACATATTTTATGAATGTTCGGACATTGTTCCAAGTTATAAAATATTTCGAATTTTCCTAGGGACTTAAATAAACTTTATTTATTCACTCAAAACCTTTAAAAGTTATTTTAATCTAAGGGCATGTGAATACTTTACCATATGAGTAATCAGTTTCCCACACTTCTTATCCGCACCATTTCTAATTTTTCAGAAAAATATTATTTAACTTTAACATAAATCTGCATTTTTTCAATCTTCAACAGTTTAAAAATCTTCTTTACTCTTCTTAATTCAGCACAATAGTTATGGAATTTGATGGTTTAATTTTTTTTCATTTTTAATTGAACCAAATGAAAACAATTTGCTTTAAAATCTTCTGCTCTTTTTTGAAATTTAAGGAAATAATGTTTCGAAATGCTTAAAAATCTTTTTCAATTTTCTCCTGAACTCAATTTTTCAAATTAAAAACTTGCAAGAAATTATTTCAGGAACCTTAAGAACTTTGTTCATTTTCCTGAATTTTTACATAGGGGAGCGGCGGGTAATGTGGCGCGGCGGGTAATGTGGCGCACCCTCATTACTATAAATTCTGATTGACAGTATCAGAAGTTTCTAGTAGAAAAATTTCTGGGTAATATTACCAGAAATTCGGGTAAATGTAACCAGAAGTTCTGATAAGGTTAACCAGAAATATTTACTAGACATTTTCCTGGTAGCTTAACCCGTTAACCGTAGGGCTTTTTTTCGCTCCACTTAACCGTAGGGGGGAAGGTGGATTTAAATCGATGCTTACAAAAAATCGAAAACGTGTTCCTAAAAATCTGAAAAAATGCATGGTTCTTGTCTGAACCTTCTACTTAACGGTAAAATTCTGCAATATGGGTTTTTTAAAAAATTATTAATGATATAATTAACAATAAACAAATAAACTCATCGGAAAAAATATTTTTTTTCAAAAATTCATAACTCAGAGACAAACGAATGTTATTAAACGGGTCAAAATGGAAATTAAAGGGGGAGTGTCTGCCTTTCAACGAAAAAATGCTGCAAGAAATTTACACGGAATTGAAACCTTCAATTTTCAACATGAACTCATGCATTATTTTAGGTGTGAATGTAGGACGTTTTGATAGAAATATACACACTTTTCTATGAACAACCATTTATTTAGTACCAAAAATTATTTTTTGATCTAAATTTGTACACAGAGGACCATGATTTTTCTTATTCAAATAGTATGAATTGAAATCGTAAGGTAAATGCACATGTTATCGTTCGTACTCCTATTATCGTTCTAAGTTGATTGAAATGTAATAAATAATGCATTTTTATACTCTGAGTTATAAGGAGTAATAAGTGTCAAATCGACCAAAAGTGCACTTTGACTGCATCCTATAGTTGACTAAAGGATACAAGTGACTCGAAACTATCCATGAGGCTTCTACCCTAAAGTATAATTGTGGGTCCGGATGCAATAAGGGCACATAAAATTTTTTCGTGCGAAAACGAAGTCCCCTGGAGGCTTTAGAAAAAATTTTCGAATTGTAATTTTCAAAA
>NC_046664.1:102034989-102036500 GCF_010883055.1 Belonocnema kinseyi | reverse complement strand
TTAAATGAAGCCGCTGAATAGGCGCTTGCCCCTATAGAGTGTCGAACCGCCTTACAGTTACGCATGGAAGTACGTCTGATTTAAGGGACCGAAAAATAATTTAATGTAAACATCAGAATTAGAAATATTTAAAAAGAATGTAATACAAGTGAATTCAATTTCAAACAAGTTTCTCATTCAAAATCAGGTCAGAAGGAGATTCCGATATCCTTGGTGACCCATTTTTAATGCGGATTCAGATAGAATTTTTTGCTGGATAAACAGAACTCAAAATCTTAAATCGATATCTTGTTTTTTATTAAACTTTTACTCAGGTAAACCCAGTTATACATCATAGGCACGGACTAAGTCAAGCAACTAATGAGATTAAAATGTTATAAGTTAATTCAACTAATTTAATACGTTGCTTGAAACCTCCTGCGATGATTTAGGTATAGTATTACGAGCGGCTCACTTCCTGATGGTCAAGAAAGTTTCATACATTGCGACAGGTGTTTAATAAAAACGCCTTCTGAGCTGCTGCAAATACCCTACTAACTCCTAAATGTTCAAGATGTTCCGTTCATCTTGCGTGCACATTTCCTGTAGCCGAAATCACAATGGGATGAATAGATGCATGATTCACATTCCTCCATATGGTCTTCACTTCATGCCTCAACTCGCTATACTTGTGGATCTTGTTTGTGTAGGTTGACTGTAAATTTCGCTTAAGCGGCCAAGCAATGTCGATGATGTAGACTCTTCCACCTTTTTTTTCTGGCATCACGATGTCAGGTCGATTGGCACGGATGTGATGATCCGTTTGGGTAGTAACATCCCAATATAAGATGTAATCTTCGCTTTCTAAAACGGGCATTGGAATGTATCTATAGAAAGGCATCAATTCTTTTAACAGTCCTAGGTTTAGGGTAAGTTGTTGATGTATAATGCCCACTACATCATTACTATCGACGAGAAAATTCGAGTCCTCTGGCTTTGACGTTGAATTGGTATGTAAAGAAAAAATGGCAGTTTAATGGAAGAGGTATCATTTTAAATGTGCAAATGTTGTACGTAAATGAGCCGAAAATTAATATTCCATAAAATTATTTTTAGCTTACAGATCTGAAAACACTATGAAAAGTGAGGAAATTTTATAGCTTTTAAGAACAGTGAACTTTGAAGCATAGTTTTTTATTGAAAAAATAATAGGAAAAATCTAAAATAATTCATGGTGGTACATTAAACATTTCTGAACATATTGACATCGAAAAATGTGCAAAATATAAATAATTGTTCGTTTTTTATGAATAAATATGCGACCGCACTACCTTCAGTACTAATGAAGATAATGAAGTGATTTAAATTGGAGATAGTTAGTTGAACTATCTGTTATAATTTACAATTTGAAGGAAGTATATGCTTCTTGTTGTTTTCGTACAAATTGCAATATTTGAAGTCAGTTTTTTATGTAGGAAAGCAAGTGCGAGAGCCCAGCGTGGTGCCGTTTTTTCAGGGGATCGTCATCGGTT
>NC_046664.1:102030426-102034889 GCF_010883055.1 Belonocnema kinseyi | reverse complement strand
CTCCGAGCCTCACTCTGGCCTTCAAACACTTTTTCTGTATTGAGGAAAACCGAGGATGATCCCCTGAAAAAACTGCACCACGCTGGGCTCTCGCACTTGCTTTCCTATATAAAAAACTGACTTCAAATATCGCAATTTGTACGAAGACAACAAGAACCACATACATCCTTCATATTGTAAATTATTACAGATTGTTCAACTAACTACCTCCAATTCAAATCACTTCATTATCTTAATTAGAACTGAAGATAGTGCGGACGCATATTTATTCACAAAAAACGTACAATTAGTTATATTTTGCACATTTTTAGACGGGAATCTGTTCAGAAATGTTTAATGTGCCACCGTGAATTTTTTCATTTTTCCTATTATTTTTTCAATAAAAAACTATGCTTCAAAGTTCACTGTTTTTAAAAGCTATCGCAATGATGAATCCTTCCGTATTTGAATACAGAATACCCTTTCTTAGCAAAATATTAGATGCCTCACTATCCACTTCATTTGAATCCAACGTTTTGAGGTGCTCGCCATGGATGGCTTTCTGCCTCCACTGTATTTCTAATTCCTCTATGGTTTCTGCCCTGATATTCAAGGGCCCATCTGAGGACAAATTTAACGGCGTATAGGCAAGATCCGCTTTACAGATGCTGCTGTAATGCTCAACGTTCTGTTTTCTGTTAAAATAGTCTCGCAACTGTATAATTTGTGACTCACACAGTTTTTTGACATCTACAACGCTCCTACCCCCTAAATGGCATGGTAGAACTACACTTTCAATCGCTGAATTTCTGGGGTACATTCGGTGCTTCGTCATTTCTACGCGAACAATTCTGTTTAACTTTTCAAGTTTGGTATTAGACCATCTTATGAGCCCGAAGGAGTATGTGAGGACAAGGATTTCATATGTGTTTATTGCCCTGATTTTGTTTGCCGAGTTGAGAAAACTCTTTATAATCGATCTGAGTCGTTTTCGAACTCGTTCACTAACTGTGCTGTGCCCAATTCCCCTATGTGAATATCATTGAAAAACTGCTTTGTGACAGCGATCACTTGCTGCAGTTTCTGGACTAAACTAGCGCACAGCTTCAGATAAGTCATGTAAAGAAGATGGGGCACTTGATGAACATCCTCATTATCCTGAATTCTGAATACATCAGACATGCTGTTTAGTGTTTTGCTCAATGGATTCAATGCTAAACAGAACCATAGTACGCGGAAGGAGTCTCCGTGGAATATACCCGACGTAAAGCTTATTGATCTAGTTATTCTTGGTTGTCCATGATCAAAATAATTAATTCTTGTACCCCAGAGTATCATATTACGGCTTAGAAAGTCAATAATGCGTGGGCAGATTTTGTAAAGTTTTAAGACTTCAAGCAAATAGTCATGCGGCACGGAAGGAAACGCTTTCTTGTGGTCAATGCATGCCATGTGTATGTTCCTTTTTTGCTTACGAGCTTGAGTTATGGCAGCAGCGTCTATGGTGACTAGATCTTAACAGTCTCGCGAATTTTTACAACATCCTTTTTGTTCTTCTGTAAGGATGTCATTCTCGTCGTAATGCGACTAACCTTTATCTGCAGTGATAGATGTAAGACATTCATAAATTGTTGGAAGACAGGCTATCGGTCAAATTTCAGGTGGATGTTGAGCGTCTGGTTTTTTCTGTAACATATACGAAGTACCCTGGAGCATAAAGCCTGTCATCAGATCTGGGTGTTCAATGATCTTCTGAAAACACCTTGCAAATGCAAGATGCACACTCATCAGGTACTTGTACTAGAAGTTGAGCACCATGTCCGGACCTGGAGCTTTCCAATATTACTGACCCTTTTCAAGACCGCTAAAACATCTAAAGCTGTGATTATTATTATTATTCCAGTGTTTTTTATAAAACTTTTACTCGGGTAACCCCGGTTATACATCATAGCCACGGACTAAGTTAAGTGACTGATGAGAATAGAATGTTATAAGTTAATTCAAATAATCTCGGTTCCAGTTCTACCCCCCCCCTCTCCCAACCCTCCCTTATTAACTTAAGCTTTTGATGGGACTGACGTTAGAGCTACAATCTCCACCATATGACGATTTGATACTTAACTTTGACATACTTTCGACTCAGAAAATAAACTTATTGCATAAAGGTGTTAGTTGGGCGTATAATATAAACAATGAATAATACAAACAACAAAATAGCCTTGGAAGGGACTGGAACTTTTAATGACAAAAGGCATGCACACGGAAAATCTAAAGGTCATGTTTCAGGCGACGAATGGAGACTGGGTGTTTGGAATGCTAGGGGAGTAAATGATCTCAAGGTAAAAGAATTGCGTGAAACTGTGGACGTGAAGAAACTATACATTTTATGTGTGTCTCAAACAAAAAAAAAAAAGATGCGAAACCAAAGACATAAAAAAACGGCGTGTTGAAAGGCGGATTTGAAATATGGTCAGGAGTAGAATGTGAATCACATGGTAAACAAGGAGTAGGTCTGATTTTGAATAAAAGAGCAAACCAGCATCTCGGAGACCATGGTTTCGTATCTTCCAGACTGCTGTGGGCTAGGATGAAAGTAGGAATCAGAAGACTATTTATCATAGCATGCTACGTTCTGGGATACTTTAAATTACACAATAAACATTTGCGAACATGGGGAAAGAATAATTCTACTCGGAGACATGAACGGTTGGGTAGGCATCCAAAAACAGGATACAGAAAGAGTATTAGGTAATTTTGGGGATCCAAAAACAAACTATAACGGAGATAAATTAGTTGGTCTATGCTTAGAAAGGGGTCTGTTTATTATTAATACTTGGTTTAGGCATAAAATGATCCACATGTACCCCTGGTCTAAAGGAAATAGCCGCAGTATAATTGACTAATTGACTAATAATTGACTAATCAAACGATTAGTTAAAGAAAGTAAAGATACGAATAGAGCAGAAGAAGGGATGAAAATACAAAACGACTTTGAAGAAAGCAGGAAACTACTTTATAAAAAAATGAAAGGAAACAAAAGTACAGAATTTGTCAACATGAGAAATAGTAGGCGGAAATGGTATATGAAGCAGACGGAATACTAGAGGCTTTCAGAGACTACTTTAGAAGACAATTCGGAGATGAAGCTATAGAACACCACAACTGCGATATTGAACACGATGCGATGGAAAACTCAATTGAAAAAGTCTGTGTTACTGAGGTCAGGGATATAATTAAGAACTTGAAAAACGGTAAGGCTGCCGGGGTAAAGGGTATTAACGCTGAAAGCTTAAACACGGTGGCGCGTGCATACCACATAGACTGTGCGAATTGATAAATTTATGATTCGAGATGGGAGACGTCCCAGACGATTGGAAAAAAGCGATTATCGTACCAATATACAAGAGAAAGGGAGATAAAAGCGAGTGCAATAATTACAGAAGGATTAGCTTATTAAACATTGTAAGTAAAATATATTCAAAAATACTTATTCGTAGGGTAATGAAAATAACAGAAGCAAGGATTTGGGAAGTCCAAAGTGGGTTTATGCCAGAAAGGTCATGTACGAACCAAATATTTAGATTAAGGTAAATAACAGAAAAAAGTCCGAGAGTAGGAAAAAAAGTTTTCTGTGCATTTGTTGACCTACAAAAAATTTTGACAAGGCAGATAGAAGTAAACTTTGGGAAATCCTGAAAGAGTATGGTGTCAATGGATGGATCCTATAAACTATCAAAACAATATATACAGGTAGCAAACCGAGTGTAAGAGTGAATGGGAAACTGAGTGGCTGCTTCAATATTATTCAAGGAGTTAGACAAGGATGCGTTATGTCTTCATGGTTATTTATATTATTTATGGACAAGTGTTTAAGAATGGCTCTCTTCGACGAAGAAGGTGTGGATCTCAAAACAGCAAGGGTTCGTGGGTTAGCGTTCGCAGGTGATAAGGTTGTTATAGCAGAGTCTATCGAAGACTTACAAAGAATGTTGAATAAACTAGATGCAAGCATATAGAGCATGGACCTCAAAATTAACGAAAATAAAACAAAAACTATGGTGTTCGAAGGAAATAGTGAGAAAAAACTATGCAATATTTTATTAAATGATGAGAGAATTGAACAAGTTACTAAGTTCGTATACCTTGGTAGCTTATTTACTAGGGACGGGAAGATAGACGCTTAAACGAAGCTAAGAAGGTTATTGGTGGAGCAGGTCCCCTTATCAGAAGTAAAAATATATCAAAGCTAAAAGGGCAATGCATAATTCTATATTTGTACCGACTGTACTATACGGTAGCGAGACATGGACTTATCAAAAAAAGATAAGAGGAAAATTAACACAATTGACATGAGACTCATGCACATAATATGTAGGAAAACCTTGATGGACAAAGTAAGTAACGAGATAATTCTAAAAGAATGTGGTGCAGAAGAGACGCTAGTAGACACATGGGAAAGAAATCGGTTAAGATGGTTCGGACAT
>NC_046664.1:102015422-102030326 GCF_010883055.1 Belonocnema kinseyi | reverse complement strand
GAGTGAATGACGCCTGAAACAAAGACCTTGGCTATTAATGGACCCAAGTGGAGAACCTTACATAACGACTTCGTGAGGTTCTTCGCTTGGGGTGATTGCTAGGGAGATTAATCAGCAACCTGGGTCGGAGCAGTGTTGGGGAACGAACGTGTTATTTACTTAAAAAGCACGAGCATTCTGGATAAATCTGAGAAATCTCTATCCCTTCCACACACTACTCCTTTCCCCTGCCGAGTGAGTCACGCCTACCCCGAAAGGGAAATGGCTTAATGGTGTAATAATATAATAAACCTGCCTATATTAGCGAAAGAAGGACGTCCTGGATAATTATACGTCTCGTACATTATTGAATGCATTAACATAATTTATTGAAGAACAACAATAATAATAATTCTTTCAAACAAATTTTAGATATGTATATTGTGCACTATGCATAATACTATGTAGAACATTTGTAGAATCTTTGAATATATATTTTTCTTCAAGGAAAATTATGTATATTTTTTAAATAAACATGATCATCCAAAAAAGTAATTGTTTCAAGCATAAGTAATAAATAAGTCCATAATTTTATTATAAAGTGAGTTATACTCTAAAGGAATAACCCCGCTTGAACATATGAGTTGTAAATCCTTCTTTTTTATAATTATATATTATATATTATATACATCATATATAATTAAATTTTCATCCAACAAATTTTATACTTAAAATTTTGTAGTGGTACCGCTGATGCAGTATTTCAGCCTTTTTAGCAATTAAAGTTTTACTATTTTATTAAAATAAGTTTTTTTTTTAATCTAAGAAATTAAGTCATATTTCATATTCACGATTTAATCAAACCGAATAATGATTAGTGATTTAAAATCACGAGAAGTTAATTTCAAAATAATATGAATGAGGATTAATGTTGTCGAATTTTCTGTTTAGTAATGTAATTTTTAGTTTATTTTAAGTGAAAAATATGCCCGTTGCGGGGGTACAATCTCACTGCGCGCTGTGCGCGCGGCGCTTCGCGCCAAGTTATAGCGCCTGTGGCGCGCAGATACGTTCTCGCACTTCGAGCTCGTTTTCGTACGTTTAATATGTACACTTTAACTACATTTTTTTCAAGTATCGTAAATATTATAAATTAAATCAAATACTGTGATTTAAACTTCTGAGGAATTACTGTCATAAATTGTACCTATCTTTTTTTCGATTTGTTTTTAAAGAAGGTTCTTAAAGCACCTACGGCTTTGACGATTAAATTCTCATTACGAATCTCGCGGTCGATAACTTGTATCTAATTGAAAAGCTTCATCAAGATAATTTGTAAATCTTGTTAAAATATACTAAAAATAACGCTTTAAACTTATGGATCTCTTAAAAAACCAAAATTACATATTTTTGAAAATGATCCAACTTTTGAAACTTTTGAAACTTTTGTCTGATTGAGGAGTTCTGGACAAGAAGGCGACAGGAGCTCGAGAACGAGTAAAAGTTTTGTCGAGGCTGTGACGTCAGGTATCAAAAGTGAAATTCGAAATTTGAAAAAACCAAAAATATAGTTAGATAGCTCTTGAAAAATGAACCTGAGTCTCCATTGAGAGTTTTTTTTCATGCTACAAATTTTCCAGTAAATAAATAAAAACTGACTTTTTTTTTTAAATTGAAAAAACCATGTTTTTTCAGATTCAACTCGCCGCAAGTCAAGCGAACGAATTTTCCGCTAATGTATTGGCCACAGGATTTTTCAGGGGAAGCCGCCGGAACCCTGACTAGTGCGAGCGAGTGGACAAAACAAAGGATGGGCAAGGAGGATGTTTCAGGCTTCATTCGGCGTCCCCTGAAAAATCCTGTGGTGTCGCGTCGCGAGCTCGTGATAAACTCGCTCTAATTATGGTACTAAAAATCAAATCGAATTGAGATTTTCCAAAAAGTTGGGCAATTAGAAATTAACTTTTGACCCTTTTTGGACACTGTAGGCTCCGCTAGACTGTCACGAATAAAACTCGAAAAGAAATTTGTTAATTAGTTGATAAACGAATTACTTACGGTGAGTTGAATGTGAAAAAACATGGTTTTTTCAATTTAAAAAAAGTCAGTTTTTATTTATTTACATGAAAATTTGCAGCCCAAGAGAAAAACTGTAAATGAGGACTCAGGTTCATTTTTTAAGAGTTATCTAACTATATTTTTTGTTTTTGCAAATTTCGAATTTCACTTTAGGTACCCGACGTCACATCCCGGACAATACTTTTACTCGTTCTCGAGCGCCTGTCGCCTTCTTGTCCAGAACTCCTCAATTAAGAAATTTCATGATGAAAGATTTGAACAAATATATGTTATATCTAGCAGAAATTTGGATTGATATTTCTTAACCTATTAAAACAATTTTTTTTCCTTTTTTTTGAAAATTTTAAAAATGTTGAAAAGCATATATCTTTTTGAAGTTTAGTCGAACTTGAAAATGTCATTAGGATAATTTGCAAGTCTTTTTGATGCGTACCAGAAAATTTAACATCAATTTATAAAACTCATAAAAAAATTTATTCAAATTTTGAAAAAGCTCAAACTTTTTGAATTTGTGTCTAATCAATAAATTTTCCAGTTATAGTTTCTAAATATATTTGATAACTAGTGATGAATTTTAATGAAATTTTGTAATCTTTTAGAAAAATATGTTTTTCTATTTTTCTGAACACTTTCAAAATTTTCAAAAGTATATAACTTTTCTTATTTTCATCGGAATTAAAAATTTTATTTGGATAATTTGCAAGTCTTCTACCCATCTATAAAAAACTTTAACAACAATTTCTAAATTAATTTTTTTTTAAATTTTTAAAATGCTTTAAATTTTTTATTCTGATTGAAAATGTTTGATCAACCAATTTAGACTTCATTTTGGGAACCTTAAGAAGTGTATCAAAGGCTGCCTTGATTTGAAACATCAAGCCATAACGTGCCCGAGCAGCGGGCATATTTATCACTTGGATTAAACTAAAAAATACATTATTAAAAAAAATTCGACAAAATTAATCCTATTTCATATTATTTTGAAATGAACTTATCGTGCATTTGAATCACTAATCATCGTTCGGTTTGATTAAATCGGCAAAATTAAATCTGACTTAATTTTTTAGATTCACAGAATAGTTGTTTTAATTAAAAATTAAAACTTTAATGGTTAAAAAGTCCGAAATCCTGCATCAGTGGTACCACTATACAATTTTAAGTATACAATTTGTTTGATGAATATTCAATTGGATAAGGAAAAAAATAAGGATTCAGGCGTCAGTGATACCACTACAAAACTTCAAGAATGAAATACTTCGGCGAACGCATGCCTTTTTCCAAAAAGTTCGGCACCAACACAATCTTCAACCGAACTTGGAACCAACACCTTTCTCGAGCAGATTCGGAACGAGCACCTTCTTCAAACGATCTTCGAACATCAAAAAAACCAACGCTTAAGAAGTGTCTCTAAAGTGACTTTCTATTCTTCCTACGACCTACGGCAGCATATTGATTGTAAATTATGATATTTTATGTATGGTGTCACCCATAAAACACATCTGTAAAATTTCCGGAATTTTAGACTCCCTCTCCCTGCTTGTCCGATTTGCAGACCCTTCCCGCAACCCTAAAGGACGTTTGAAACGCAGGGACTCCACCTCTTTCTTCATATTTTTACCTATTATATGTACCTATTATATGTAGGAAAACCCTGATGGACAAAGTAAGTAACGAGATAATTCTAAAAGAATGTGGTGCAGAAGAGACGCTAGTAGACACATGGGAAAGAAATCGGTTAAGATGGTTCGGACATGTTGAGAGAATGCCAAATGAACGACTAACGAAACAAGTGTATCAAGGTGAAGTAAAATGGTAAAAGTCCTGGCATACTTCTCTAGCTTCTTTTATGTCCATGCATTTTTTCATGCAGGCTCTTGTGTTTCTGTGACTTCTTATGTCTCTTCTAAGTAGGGTCTCATTCACACATTCTAACCATTCTTTCCGCGGTCTACCTCTGGGCACGTTGCCATTTACTTCACCTTGATACACTTGTTTCGTTAGTCGTTCATTTGGCATTCTCTCAACATGTCCGAACCATCTTATGGATGGCGTTGCAATCCCTGAATCACCCGGGGAGAATTAAAAAACGCTTGCATCATATTCATTTAAATAAAAAACAAATTAAGCTAAATTAAAATTGTTTTCCATCACAAACGCGAATACTCCAGGCCGCCTTCGCAGCCACGCCCTTTATGGTGAGATGGAGGGGCTCCAAACCTATAAGTGCCTCCAGAGCCATCGTGGGTGTCGACATCGAGGAACCTTTAATACCTCTTAAAATCAGTCCCCTGCTTCTTTCCAGTCGGGACTTCACAGTAGAATGTTCAACCCTGGTCCACCAGACGACTGCCGCATAGGTTAGTCTGGGACACAGGATCCGTGTGTAGATCCACGTAAGTGTCTCCGCTTTCCAGTCCCAGCTTTTCTCTATGGCTCTTCGGCAGAGGAAAAGAGTCGCTACTAGCTTCTTGCGCTTGTATTCGAGGTGTTTGTTCCATGATAGCTTCTTCTCCAGGATGAATCTACTTTTCTTAGTGCTTGCTGCATTACTCCGAATAGCGCATCCAGATGCTGACCGCGCACGATAACCAGTACATCGTCCGCATAGCCAATAACGTGGAGGCTCTGACCGGGAGCAGTCATTTAGGTCTGATCCCGATCTTCCTGTCCACCGACAGACTTCTGCTGCCCCTGGTTGGCCACTTTAAAGTTGACCTGTCCATAAAGGCAGAAGGGCCTGTTGTTGAGGGTCGCAAGAGCCCTCGCCTGTGTCTCAAGAATTTGCACAACTAGCAGATGTTTAAATTCTCAAGCTGTGTCATTTTCCTGAGGCCTATCGTGCCTTCTAATCCGCCAGGACGCTGTCTTAAGTGACGGGTTGAATCCCCCTGGCCGACGGAGAACCACCAACGGCTCCGTCAGTTAGCCTTGGAACCACGTCGTAGCCTTAACCTCCCCTTCAGAAATGGATCTTGAACTTTGGCCATTGATCTAGGGACCCTCTTTCGAGTGCCCTCCAGGTAGCCTCCCTGAGATGCTATAACTGCTCTGTAGTAAGCAGCGAGTCCGAGTAGCTCGTATCCGCCACCACCACAGTCAAGGGTCAGTCCTCTGTGCGGCTGTCAGTCCAACCCCCCAAGGACTCCCTTTTTGTCGGCTGTTAAACCGCCTTGTGCCTCTTCACATTCTGGCTCCCCCCACCCCGGCGGGGTGCCCTCTGAGCCCCTTTCTCGCTTTTAAGCCTCAGAGCTGGTCATCGGCGTTGTGATAGCCAATGTGCCAGTTGCTGCAGCTGCTCCACTAGCCCGCTGTGCTTGCCTCCTCAGTTTCCTTTTTAGAGAACCATTTGAACCTTTCTTCTTACTGGGGGACTGATTGGCCATTCACGTTTGCATGGCCTCACTCAGAAGGGCCGTCACACCCTCAGCTCCCGAAAGAGCTAGGGGCACAGCCGCCGCCTGAGTAAGGATTGCCGGATAGACAGATTAGGATGAAAGGGTTATGCTACACCTGATAGGATCTAGCCCCTTCCCCCCCTCCGCCAAATCCTTTTCTCCCACCTCCTTTGAAATTTTAGCGTGTTCCATTTTCGTTCCCATGAGTAGCTAGGAAAATAAAAAGTCCGCCCCTGCAGAGCCCTGCATGCAAGGGTAAGACTAATTACTCGGGGAGGTCGTTCGGTGTCCCCTCAATGAATACCTGTTCGCAGGCCACCATACCGAAGGAGGGCTGTTTCTTGGTCGGTGTGCGGGTCATTCCCGTGCCGATTCTAGAAATTGGAGATCAGTCTGGGAGAGTCCTTGACCCAGGGATCCAGAAGGCCCGTGTTAGCTAGGCTTTTTCACCGTTCTATCATACTACAATCATGCATACCAACAGAGCCCGTTTATAGGGATCCTTCTTAAAACACCCAGGAGAGCCCGTTTATAGGGATCCTTTCATCCATATCCATACGCATGCAGGCCGAGGTACGCTTGACCCCTATGTCCCACACGCTTAAGCCATCCCTAACAACTACAAGGTCTTATAGCCCCTAGGGGAGGGAGATGAACAAAATATACACATAATATAATATATAAAGATATAGAAATATATATATATGAGTGAAATGGTAGATATTCAAATGGAACAGTTGATTCTCTAATTAGAATAATTGAAGTTTTGGTCAAAAGATTAATTTCTATCAAAAAAGACGAATTTTCAACTAATGAAAGTTAATTTCTTAACCAAAATTTAAATAAAAAAATGTTTAGTCAAAAAATGAATGTTCAGCCAAAGAGATGAATTTCTTAACTAAAATTAGGGAGTATGCAAGTGTCATAACTCCCATTCCCTTTTTGTAAAGAAAGAAATAATACACCTTCGGCACCGTAACCTCCAGAGAACTTTATTACAATAAACAATGTTACGCGCCAGACCTTTCCTGGGTCAAAGAAATGATCAACTTCAAGTAACGGAACGAAATCTCAAAAACGAACAAAAATTGAATTCTAACTTTCAAACTCTAAACTCAGCTTAATCAAAACAATAGACGTTTTAAGGTTATGGTTTACCGGAATCTGGCTTCTTTATTACCTTCCGGCTAGCTCATATAAAAAAGATAACCTAGCAGAGGGCGTGGTTTGCGATAGGAAAAGTTTTTCTTAACATAATAAATAACAATTGAGTAATTCACAGTAGTGATTAACAGAATATGATTTATTAAACATCAAAATAAACAGATTAATTCTCTTTAGTGTATCACTGATAGCTATCTTGGCTCATTACTAACAACTCAGAATTTTAAATCGATTAACATTATCAAAATTTCTCTACTCTTCACACGTTATTAAACAATAGCTCGCAGTTACAATTTAAAATAAATTCATAAGATTAACTTAAACTAACTCTTTTCTCGATACTCCACATGCTCGATAATTTAAGGTTATTTTTGGGGCGTCTAGTTACGTAAAAAAGGTAGTATAACAATACATTCAAGGGATAACGGGTAATACATCCTTTATAGATTGCAACAGTATCAGGGAAACACAACAATAGGGCGTGGGAGGGGGGGGGGGGGGGGGGGGGGGGGGTAGTTTTAGAGTGCGACAAGAAAATAGACAAAAAGGTACAAACAAGTAATTTCAACCAAGCAATTCATAATTAAACAAGATCGATATA
This sequence comes from Belonocnema kinseyi, assembly GCF_010883055.1. Taxonomy (NCBI): domain Eukaryota; kingdom Metazoa; phylum Arthropoda; class Insecta; order Hymenoptera; family Cynipidae; genus Belonocnema; species Belonocnema kinseyi. The sequence goes on along the minus strand of NC_046664.1, from coordinate 102,023,108 downwards.
CCACAAAATAATCAAAATGTTTATACACTATGAAAACATAGCCAATCGTGTGAAACCTTTTGATTTTACTTAAATTCAGATTTTGGGCTTTGTTGGTCAACGAGAATAATTAATCTAGGACTTTCAAGGTCAACAACAAATATTATGCTTAAGGGGACTTTCAGGGTCAACTAATTCAGAAAAATTAACTTGCATGAATAAGGGCACAGCAACAATCAAATTCAATTACGAGATAATAATATAAAATCAGAGGTTTCGCACGAAATAATACTAGACAAACATACCGGACTGATTCGACGACGGTGATGAGTGACCTGGTGGTGGTCCTCCACGGGAATGAGCAGGGTAGGCCGGGTTAGCACACGCTAATTTGAAAGAACTGTTCTCCTCAGAGTCCGCAACAATAGGAGTGAGTCTCCGTCTGAAATTCGGCTCGACAGCTTTTCCTTCTCCTCGGACTCGATGCGTGGACCTGATTGGTCGCAACCCTGGTTACCTCCAATAGGCAAAATATGGGGGGGGGGGGCTCGACTACGATTGCTGAAGAAATATCAAGAACGCTACTATCGCCATGGGGTTTAAATTCAAATATGCGAATTACATGCTTGCCTTTTTGTGATTACTTTACTATTACGAGGTCTGTTAAAAAAAATGTGGATTGAGGTCATAAAAAAGTACTTTATTTGGAAGTTACACGTCTGGGTCTCCTTCAAAATACTCTTCTCCCCAAAGTACACACTTATTCCAACGGTGTTTCCACTTTTTGAAACAGTCCTGGTACGCTTCTTTTGTGTTGGCTTTCAGCTCCTTCGTCGCGTTTTCCTTAATCTCCGAAATCGTCTCAAATCTTCTTCCTTTGAGGAGTTTTTTTAGTTTTGGAAACAAGAAAAAGTCTCGAGGAACAGTAATCGATTGTTTGGCCAAAAACTCACGAGTTCTGAGTGCCGAGTGAGCTGGAGCGTTGTCGTGATGGAAAAACCAGTTGTCACTTCTCCACAGTTCTGGCCTTATGCGTCGGACGGCGTCCCTCAGACGTTTCAGTACTTCAATTTAAGTAATCTGTTTGACTGTGGAGCCTTGAGGGAGGTACTTGTGGTGAACAACACCCTTAGAATCAACAAAAAATGTCTGCATAACCTTGACATTCGACCGAACTTGACGAGCTTTTTTGGGTCTTGGGTACGTTTGAACCACCCATTGGGATAAATGGACCTTCGTTTCAATGTCATAACCATAAACCCATGATTCATCATCGGTTATAATTCGTGACAAAAAGTTCTCATCTTCATCTAAACGATCAAGCAGTTCCTGACAAACCCGGACGCGATTGGCTTTTTGGTCATCTGTCATCAGGCGTGGCACAAATTTCGCAGTGACGTGGTGCATCTTCAATTTTTCGGTCAAAATCTCGTAACAAGATCCAACTGATATCCCACACTCTTTGGCAAGCTCCCTAATGGTCAGACGTCGATTTTCGCGCACCAGAGTGTCCATTTTACAATTCAACAAAAAAAAACACTCTTTACTTAAAACCGTGCAGCTTATCAACTAATGAAGATATCTGCGACTGGAATACCGCGTTTTAAACACCTGATCTGTACGAACTTAGCGACACCAAGCGTATTCTCCTGAAACTCAGTCGAGCCGCGAAATTCAAGCAGTCCGCGTATTTTTTGAACTGACCTCGTATAGTCATCGCTCTCCGTAAACCATTAATACCAAAACATTCAATAATATGCTCATCGGTAACTAATAACAAGAATCTTGCTTTATCATCAATGCGGTATAGTACAACGCAGGGGCCTAGGCCATAGAGTTAATATGGATGTAGCTGCAACGAAATCTTCTCATATCCAGGATCTTTGTAGAGTTCTACTCCAGGTAGAGGAGTCTGTAGAACCTCGCAGCTTTTTTGAGCCAGTAATCCAAAATAAAATATTGTGCCTTGCAAAATCTGCAACGTCACAAAGTTTAACTTCTAAAGAAAAAAATAATTCTCTGCCAAAAAAATGTTTTTAACGAAATACATGAATTGTTAAAAAAATAGTCGAATTTTTAATTCAAAAAGACAAATTTACATACAAATCGTTTAATTTTGAACTAAAAATGATCAATTCTCAAATAAAAATGGAACTACTAAATTTTCAGTTTGAGGAATTGATTTTCAACAAAAATTATGAATTTTTAACTAAAATGATGAATCTTCAACTCGTATAATTGAATTTTAAGCCAAAGGATCAATTTTCTACAAAAAAGACGAATCTTCCACAAAGTGCAAATAAATTTTAAATTGAAGCGATAAATGTTCAACCAAAAAATTAATTTTCAACAAAAAATTTGATCCTTCAAGCAGTTAGTTGAATTTTTAAATAAAAAAGATGAATTCGTAACTAGCAATGTAAAAATTTTCTGTAATAATTCAGAAATATTGTTTCTTCAAAATAATACTTCTACTCTAAAAACTACTTGAAGTACTTTCTTTACCTAATATTTACACAAGGGAACTAAAAAGGATGACTTTCTGATAACATAGTTAAATTTTCAACAAAAAAGTTAAGTTTTCATCCAGAAAAGATTTTAGTTATCTTTTCAACACCAACATATCAAATTTAAATAAAAATTCAATTTTCTACAAAATAGTTCAATTTTCAAAAAAATAGCAGTTTTATTTTAACTGAGAAAGATGAAATTTCTGCTAAAAGAGGATTTTAAGTAACTTTCAAGAATAATCAGAGAAGCCACATAGTTACTTTTTGTCCCTTTTTAAAGTGAAAATATCATTTATGATTATTTAAGAACTATTTCATTAGATTTTAAATAATTTACTAAAATTTTGGAGGATATCAAACCACTTTTTGGGATCTATAAAATGTTATATTGTAAATGACTCCAGGGGATTTGAGAATATTTCAGAGGATTTCAATCATTTTTAAGGGATTTTAAAAGCGTTGAAAGTATTTTAATGACTTTTAAAGGATTTCAGAAAATATGCGATTTCATGTAGTTTTACGGTATTTTATAGTATTCCAATGGATTTCAAAGAATTTATTCACAAGAATAAGGGAATATCATAGGATTTCGAGTATTTCCAAATATTTCAAGGTGTTTGCGAAGATTTTAAAGAATTCTGAAAATTTAAGAATATTCACAAAAATTTCCGAGGAATTTTCAATGGACTTAAATAATTTCAAGGGATTTCAAATAATTTTGAAAAGTTGCAGGTATTTTAAAAATTCCAATAAATTTACGAGCGCACGCAAAATCTCAAGGGATTTCAAAAGATATCACAGGATATTAAATATATTAGTACTTTTAATATATTTCAATAATTTAAACTGGTTTTAAAGGATTTGAAAGATATCGCACTGAAAAAAATTCTGGTTCAATAAACCAGAATTTCGGTTAATTCAATTAGAATAGAGTGTTAAATATGCCCTTACTATAAATTCTATTTAAAAGTATCAGAAGTTTCTGGTTGCCAATTTTCTGGTTAATGTTAACAGAAATTCAGGTAGATGTAACCAGAAGTTCTGATAAGGTTAACCAGAAATATTTAATTGACAGTTTTCTGGTAGCTTAAGAATGCAACGTTCTGGTCAATATAACCAGATGTTCTGATAAACTTAACCAGATGTTCTGGTAAACTCAACCAGATATTCTGGTAGACATCGATTTTCGACTATTGACTTTCGATACTCTTCTACCTTCATGTAGTCTCCCTAGCCCCCTCTGAAATTAAAAGGACTACATGTTACATTTTCCCAAAGAAAATAATCCAACAAAAGTTTCCAACAACAAAGTGCAACAAGTATGTTCCGCTTCGCTATCATGTCTCCTTCTTATTACCTAAAGGTGAATATATGTAATAAATGGCGATAGATACAACACTCAAAGGAAAAGTAGCATATTGTTGATGCGTTCTGTCTCTGAAACTATTCCTTAAGACTATTTTGTTCGTGATGTTACATCACATATATGTATATCCCTTGGTCACAACCCACATTCTCGATCATTCACTTTGTTTATTTATTGCCTACAATGTTAATTTGTTCGAGAATATTTTTCAAAGACACCCAAAAAATATGTGCTTGGTTCGGAAGTATTCCTTGTCCACTGGTGTTTAGACAGATAACGCGCAATTTCTTGTTTTAACACAACTAAATTCACGTTTTAGTATAATTATTTATACTTTTATAACTAAAAATACAATTAATAACTCGCGATTGTTCAAGAAACGGACATTACGCCAAAGCGTCAAATGACACATCCAGCAAAATGACATAAGACTAAAGACATATTTCTGGAAATCGACAAAAGATGGGGACACTTTTTTTACCAGAAATATTAACCAGAACCATTTTAACCAGAAAACATCAACCAGAGCTCATTAAATAGAATTTTCTAGTCATATTGACGATAATTTCGGATTAAAATAACTAGAAATTTTTTAACCAGACGCGTCTAGTAACTTGAACTAGAACTTTTTTTGAGTCAAGGGTATTTTTTAAAATCCCCATTAATTTTCAAGAGCTTTACAATGTTTTACTGAATTTTAAAATATTTTAATGATTTCAATCTTTTAAACTGATTTCAAAGTATTTGAAATATTTCAGGGTATTTTAAGAGATTCTAAGGCTTTTTCAAGAGATTATATATTTGTCAAATAAAATTGAAAGATTCAAATGATTAAAGATGATTTAAACACATTTCCATGGGGTTTAAAAGAACCAAATAGAATATCGTAAGATATGGAACGATTTTATATGATGGAAAAGGTTTTATAACTGTATAAAAAAAAGGGTATTATAATAATATAAGCAAAAATAAGTTACAATTTCCCAAGAGATTCTAGAAGATTTCTGAGAAATACAGTGATTATAACTTCTGAGGGATTTTCAAAACTCCTGAGGTATTTTAATAAAATTTCCAGGATTTCAGAAAATATCAGATCAGGTAATTTCGTAGGATATCAAATAGATTAAAGAATTTTGAAGATTTTAGAATAACTTTAAAAATCCCAAGGCATTTTTAACTATTTTAAAAATTAGAACAAACTATCAAACGCTTTTAACATTCTAGGGTTTTCAAAAGATTTGATAGGATATTAAATGATTTGAAGGGATCTCAAAAGCTGTCAAGGTATTTACAAGAATTAAAAAACTTTCAAGGAATTTCTAAAGATTTAAATGATTTTATAGTATTTAACAAAAATTATCATGGAAGTTAAAAGAAATTATTAGAATTTATGAAGATGTAGAACGATTATATACGACCCAAAAGATTTGGTACACTCTCTATTTTAAAAGATTCCAAGTGATTTTATCAGATTTTCGAGGATTTCAATGATTCTAAAGAATATAAGAAGCACTCAAGTTATTTTAACAAATTATCTAGGATTTCAGGAAATATCATGAGATTTCATAAAATTGTATGGAATTTTATAATATTTTAATGTATTTAAAAGAATTTATTTACAAAAAGTGAAGGGGTGTCGTAGGATTTAAAATATTTGAAGAGATTTTCGAATATTTTTTGCAATTAACTTGAAATTTACCCTGAAATCGTTTAAATTCTTTGGAATTCTCTTGAATTCCGTTTCATGTGCTGGGGTTTGCTTCCAATCGTCCATATATTTTTTCATACTAATACTATTGAAAATCCGGTTACATACAGGGTAGACCATTTTAATCTATCGCAGGAAATATCTCAGAAAACACGTCAGATACAGAAAAATGCTTTAGGATAAAGTTGTAGGAGACAAAGGAGACATTCATTGGTACTAAAGACCTTGACCACGCAAGCAATTTTGAAGGTTATTTGAAGGTCAAATTGATTTTTTCTAATAGAAACCCCTAATTTTGACCACGGATTCGAAAAGAGCGGAAGATTTTACGTATAAGATGTTGTACTGGTTAAAGTTGTTTCAAGATCAGATGAAGGTGAAATAAACGAAAATGATATAGCGAGCAATATCTCAGCATATACGTCAGATACCGAAAAATGTTTCAGACAAAAGTTGTAGGAAAAAATAGGGAGCATATATTGGTACCAAAAACCTTGACTTTAAGGCACTTACTCAGGCTTGAAAATTAGCCCATGTATTACTCTGACAAGTTTTCCTCCTACAATTCTGAATTGTATGATTTCATATTTCAACCACAGACTATAAATGCCTAAATACAGAACCTCTCAGAGCGCTTTTTTCGAAAAATGGCCTGGTTCTTCTTTTATTGCAATTAATTAAAAATTGATGCATTTTTTACGCATGGGAAGTAGAAAACCGCCACCATAAGTGTACTAATGGCAAACATAGTTCGTGGGTCCTGTGGCTGGCTATGGGACAGCGTGTGGTTTAGACTCTAGAGTTTTATTTTTTCGATGATACTTAAAACATCGTAAACCTACACTGAAAAAAATTTGGGCAAGCAGCTGTCTTCTCAGTGGCAACGCAGCGCCACCACGATGGTTGGTGTAGTGGCCAGACCACTGTTAAGTAAGCTACAGTACCAAATGTGCGAGCAGATCCTATCCCGTGTGTTGGGAACGCAGCAGTCCTACAAAAGAGAATTAAATTGCCCCACGAGTATAAATTATAACTGTATAACTCCGCGCGAAACTCGGCGTGGGGATTCCGTGCTCCCGCCTGAAGGGAGCGTTACTGTATAGACCGTGGGCTGACAACGTAAATGGGAGCGTGATACGGATAAGGCCAATTTTCACATGAGATGTTCGTCTGATGATGAGGAACGTAAAAATGGGTGCCTGGCAGGTGTGAGTGGATGCGTTCACCTGTGGCGACCTGTCAAAGGTGCGAATTTTTGGCAGTTAACTTACGTGACTCGGATAAGGTTGAAAATTGGTGTACATGTAGGAGCTGACATTAGAAATAGCACCTGCGCATTGCCAGGTACTCACCTGGATGCAAAAGTGTTGCCAGGCGGCTTCGAAGTCGCCGGAAACTCAGGTGAAATTTCTTGAAATTGATTTTACAGGAAAAAGTTTGAAACAAAAGTTGGTCCACTCCCGGAGATGCATATTTTCATCGGTATATAATTTTTTGATAAAATTGATACTTTTGTAGAAAACATCGATTAAAGAAATACCATAACAATAAAAAGCCTTTTTTATTGACAACAAGTGAATTTTTCGAAAATTATTAAGAGACAAAAGGTACTCTATTACAGGTATGCTCCAAGATGAATAAGAAGTATTTGTTCAAAATGTTAATATTTACCAAGTTATTCGCATTTTTCCTTCTTTTTCCCATTTTTTCAATCACCTGCTGTATCTTTAGCAGTTTAAAAGAAGGTGTGCTCAAAATTAGTACACGAATAAAGTAAGTCTTGTACAATGAATTGGCGTCACCCACTTTCAATTAAAACAATAACTTATTCTGCTATAAATAATCATAATCAGTGTCACGTTCTCAGCTTCTGATTATTGTAGAAAGTTGTAATAAATATGAATATGATTATAAAAATTAAACAACAAAATCGCTTTACTTTAAAATACCCATTATTTATTATAGTTAAAGTTTATGTTTTGTCGTCGAGATACGTTCGATCTTTATTACCGTGACGAATGTTAAGTTTCCCAGACCCAGCGTGGGTCATTGGCGTAGGCATTACAAATTCTTCGTGGTGCATTTTTAATGCAGTTCTATACTCGGAGACACTATTATGCTAT
>NC_046664.1:102013341-102015322 GCF_010883055.1 Belonocnema kinseyi | reverse complement strand
TTTCTGAGGTCGAATTCGGATTCAGCGCAGCAAAAACCTTCGGGTATACTAGGTCTGGTCTCTGGTTCCGGACCTTTGTCAAATTTTGTCGGCCTGTGTTATATACGACCCACAAGATTGTACACTCTCTATTTTAAAAGATTATAAGTGATTTTATCAAATTTTCGAGGATTTCAATGATACTAAAGAACTTAAGAAGCACTCAAGTTAATTTAACAAATTATCTAGGATTTCAGGAAATATCATGAGATTTCATTTCTCCGATTGTACGACAAAAAATACTGAAAGAAAAAGATGCTGCACCCACAATCACAATCACAAAAAATGTGTTGTTTTGATCAGAATTGATGAACTATTTTGCTTCAAGATTCACATCATCAGAAAGCGGAGGAGCTTTCTTTTTCGAGTTGGGGACCTAGCCATAGAATTATAAAATTAAATGGCAGAATGTGTACTGTTTATACTATGTTCAAATTTAATAAAAATTATTAATATATTTCCAATCGATTTATAAGATGGAGTGTTTGCGAAATAAATCCATACTAATAAATTTTATTTCAACATCCCCCCCCCCCCTACAGCGCATCAAATATGAGCCAAAATTTAAAAAACTACATTTTTACGTTCATTATTGTTAATTTTTAGCGAATATCCGTCGTCTTTTTCATACAAATAATTACTAGAGGACAATTTGAATATTTTCCATTATTTTTAAACAATTTTCAAATGTTTAAAGAAATTTGAATTATTTAAACAATAATTTAATCCCAAAAAATGGACCAAACAATCGTATCTTCTGATTGAAATGTAATGGTTTGTCATTCTTTGGAGTAGCACATTTTTCTAAAAAACATTATATCATCATTTAAGCAATTATTTATTGTTTTTTCTTAATTTCTGAACATTGAGCGAGAGATGTCCACTTTATTAATAATTCCAAAAACAATAACATTAAGATATGAGCAAAATTTACTAGGCCTCGATATCATTGAATATTATGTTTGACTCGGAAAATACAATTTAAAAAATCTTTTTCAAAAAGTAATTGTTTTTAACAAGTTATATTTGCTTAAACAATTTAAGCAATGTGCTACTCCACAGAATGACAAACCATTACATTTCAATCAGAAGATACGATTGTTTGGTCCATTTTTTGGGATTAAATTATTGCTTAAATAATTTAAATTTCTGTAAACAATTGAAAATTGTTTAAAAAATAATAGGAAATATTCAAATTGTCCTCTAGTAATTATTTGTATGAAAAAGACGACGGATATTTGCCAAAAATTAACAATAATGAACGTAAAAAAGTAGTTTTTTAAATTTTGGCTCATATTTGGAGCGCTGTAGGGGGGGGGGGGTGTTGAAAATAAAATTTATTAGTATGGATTTATTTCGTAAACACTCCATCTTGTAAATCGATTGGAAATATATTTACAATTTTTATTAAATTTTAACATAGTATAAACAGTACACATTGTGCAATTTAATTTTACAATTCTATGGCTAGGTCCCCAACTCGAAAAAGAAAGCTCCTCCGCTTTCTGTTAATAATATTTTAATTTTTCGAATGAAAAACATTGTTGAGTGAGGCATAACAGGCACTCTTATCTAAATTCTCGGCTCGATCCTACACTGAAAATTTTTTGGGCGCTCTGCTCATATTGGGTACGTTCTGTTCCCACATTGGAACAGCTGTAATCCCAACAGTATTGGTACTATACCGTGGGCTGACAACGTAAATGGGAGCGTGATACGGATAAGGCCAATTTTCACATGAGATGTTCGCCTGATGATGAGGAACGTAAAAATGGGTGCCTGGCAGGTGTGAGTGGATGCGTTCACCTGTGGCGACCTGTCAAAGGTGCGAATTGGCGTTAGCCACTTTCAATTAAAACAATAACTTATTCTGCTATAAATAATCATAATCAGTGTCACGTTCTCAGCTTCTGATTATCGCAGAAAGTTGTAATAAAGATGA
>NC_046664.1:102006726-102013241 GCF_010883055.1 Belonocnema kinseyi | reverse complement strand
CCGCCATATCTCGGCTATGAAAAATCTTATCAAAAAGTTAGGCATCGCATTTTGAAGGTAAAAAGTAGTTCTTTACGATGCCATTGTCAGTTTGTGAAAAAATTTTTTTCGCGATGTTACGGGGCCTCGAACACATCAAAATAACGGGTTTTTGACACTTTTAGGTTAGAATATCTCGAAAACTGAGGGTGATGGAATTTTTCTGAGGTCAGATTCGGATTCAGCGCAGCAAAAACCTTCGGGTATAGTAGGTCTGGTCTCTGGTTCTGAGAATTGTTGGCCTGTGTAATCGTTCTACATCTTCATAAATTCTAATAATTTCTTTTAACTTCCATGATAATTTTTGTTAAATACTATAAGATTATTTAAATCTTTAGAAATTCCTTGAAAGTTTTTTAATTCTTGAAAATACCTTGACAGCTTTTGAGATCCCTTCAAATCATTGAAATCATCGGAAATCTTATAAAATCCCTTGGAGTCATTTAAAATACCCTGAAATAAATTAAATGCTTTGAAATTCCAATAAATGACTAAAATCAACTAAAAACCTTAAAATATTTTTAAAATAACCTAAAATATTGCAAATACCTAAACCTTGAAAATTAATAGGAATTAAACAAATTTCCTTATATCTTTCATATCCTTTTGTGATCACTTGAATTATTTACACATTTTTAAACTACCAGAACAGAAGATATTTAATATACTATTAAATCTTTTGAAACCCCTAGAATGTTAAAAGCGTTTGATAGTTTGTTCTAATTTTTAAAATAGTTAAAAATGCCTTGGGATTTTAAAAATTATTCTAACATTTTCAAAATTCTTTAATATATTTGACATCCTACGAAATTACCGAAATTCTTATGAATAAATTACTTAAAATCTATTGAGGTATCATAAAATCCCTTCAAATTACGTGAAATCTGATATTTTCTGAAATCCTGGAAATTTTATTAAAATACCTTAGGACTTTTGAAAATCCCTCAAAAGTTATAATCACTGTATTTCTCAGAAATCATCTAGAATCTCTTGGAAAATTGTAACTTATTTTTGCTTATATTATCATAATACCCTTTTGTTGATACAATTATAAAACCTTTTCCATCATATAAAATCGTTCCTTATCTTACAATATTCTAATTGGTTCTTTTAAACCCCATGGAAATGTGTTTAAATCATCTTTAATCATTTGAATCTTTCAATTTTACTTGAAAAATATATAATCTATTGAAAAAGCCTTGGAATCTCTTAAAATATCCTGAAATATTTCAAATACTTTGATATCAGTTTAAAAGATTGAAATCGTTAAAAAATCGTTTTCTTTCAGTATTTTTTGTCGTAAAATCGGAGAAGAGAGAAAATAGGTGTATCCAGAAATTGAACAGATTAACCAATTTCTTTCTTTCTTTTTTTAATCGTCTTATCGATATGTAATGAACCGAATGCAGAATATTAAAATCAAATTCCTTATCATTTGCTAATTTCTAATTTCTTTAAACCGACTGTAATCTCTAACAATAGGAAACTTGAGTGAGGCATGACAGGCACTCAATCTAAATTCTCGGCTCGATCCTGGGTTTACGATGTTTTAAGTGCATGTGATACTTGCAGTTTCCCCGGTTTTTTTCCACAAAAATGAACATTTTTAAAAACTGAATTCGGAGCTACTATAAAATGTCATAACGGACGTCCCCAGACTCTTTTTTGAGGGATAATAACAAAAAAATGTATTGTGCTAAATAAAAATTGTATGCATATGCATTATTTTGGGGTGACGTCGTTTTTCATTTCTGCCTTTCCGATAATCTGGAAATTATTTATGAAATACACTTTTTTGATTGGCTGCAAAGAAGGTTTGTTCCGGGAGATTAGTTACTATGTTTATTTGTAAGTCGAAAGTTTTCGGCCAAAAATATTGTGTAGTTTGAAAGTAACGCTCGGGTGAATTGTAACACACATACCCTCGAAATATACACGCACGTTGTTAGCAATATAAAAAATTTGTTGATAGAAAAATACAAAAAAATGTGTGGGGACGTCCGTTAGCATGTTCGCTATCATTTCCCAGATTTTGAAGGCAAAATATTTCTTATCCTAGGAAAAAAGTCGGGGGAATCTAACACTGAAAAAAACGATACTATTTCGGATGTCCTAAGCGCTATGCAAATTAATCACATTTTGCTAAATTAAGTCTTTTTTGAATTAACCTACAAAAAAGTGTGTGGGGACGTCCGTTAGCATGTTCGCTATCATTTTCCAAATTTTTAAGAGAAAATATTTATTATTCTAGAAAAAAAAGCCGAGGGAACCTAAAACTGGTAAAATCGACAATTTTTCAAGTATCGCATGCCCTTAAGTATCGTCGAAAAAATGACACTCTAGACCAGTGGTTGGCACGCTCTTGCCCAGGGCAGGGTACCCTGCCCTGGCTGCCCTACGACCTACTTTCAGGGCAGTACCTGCGGGCTTGGCCAGACCACCCCTTTCCTCAAGGGTCCTTTGTTATAAAATGGGAAAAAAATGTGACATTAAAAAATTCGTAATTTTGCAATCAGTGACTTGAAAGTAATATATTTTGAATCTCCGTATTTTTACGATTCCAAAGACATTTAATTTGTTTGTAAAGGTTGAAAATTTGAGAAGTATTTCAGAATTAAATTGACTCCTTCAAATTTTTAACTTTTCTAGACAAGGAATATCTCATTGGAATCGGAAAAATTCGTAGATGCTGATAATGCTATTTCCAAATCGCTAGTTGAAAAATTTAAAAATTTAAAATTTCCGTACTTTGACATGCCTGTGGACAAAAGACTCTTGCTAGAGTAAGCTCACTCACACAAATAGCGCATTCGTTTATCCTGCACTGGTGTAGAGTAAGAGCACTCCGATCGCTCTGCCTTGCTTCTTCTTACTTCTTCCTTCTCACTCCGACCTGCGTCTGTGCAGATCGGAGTGCACCAGTGCAGGATAACCGAATACGCTATAAGAGTATAAGGTGCATGGATATACCGAAAAGTAGTAGAAAAAATTAAGTCGGGTGGAGCCTGACCATACCTGAAAATTAAGCAAAAAGTTTGCCGACCACTGCTCTAGACCACCCGTTGTTCCGTAGCCAGCCAGAGGGCCCAAGAATTATGTTCGCAATGAGTGCACTCATAGTGGCGGCAGTCATTTTTCGAAAAAAGCGCTCTGAGAGGTTCTGCTTTTAGGCATTTATAGTCTGTGATTGATATATGAAATCATACAATTCAAAATTGTACGAGAAAAGCTTGTCAGAGTAATACATGGGCTAATTTTCAAGCCTGAGGAAGCGCCTCAACCCGTTAACGCCGAGAATGTCCCTTTGGGTGCACCTCTTTTCCTGCAATTATAACTCATGCAATTCAAGGTAAAAATGTCGTTAATTATGAAAAATATTGTTTAAACAAAAAAACACGATTTTTTCTAATTTTTTTTTTATAAAATTGAGTTTTGCGAATGGTTCACAGGGTGCAATCTACTTGGAACCTCAATAACCGATGGAATGAATGCCTAAGCTTTCAGAATACATAGCTCCGAGATCAATTTTTTATCTCAGTATTTTCTAAATGGCTCGTTAATGACAAAATTTTTGCGAAGACATTCATCGATTTTTAACGCAAAAAGTATGATCTTTTCAAGAAAGTGAAAAAGAAGATAAAATTCTTAGAATCACTCAAAGAATAGGTGAGAATTTTTCCAGGAAGTTTAAAACTATTTTTTTGATTTTGCAATTTGTCAATTTTTGAAAATTAAAAAAATTGAGCAAAAAATTCTAAAAAAATTCAGGTGAATTCTTTTTCTTGATTCTAACAACTTTTTATTTCTGATAATTTTTTCTATAAGCTCATGGTTCTCAAGAAAAAAATTCACATTCTCGGAACCATGTATTCTGAAAGCTTAGGGATTTATTCTACCGGTTATTGAAGTTCCTAGTAGATTTCACACTGGGAACCATTCGGAAAACTCGATTTTATAAAAAAAAAATTAGAAAAAATCGTGTTTTTCAACGATATTTTTCATAATTAACAACATTTTATTACTTTTTCATTCCCAACATCGGAAAGAAGAGATCTTAAGCTGGAACGGCTGCACAAGCTGTTCGTATGCATTCCGTCATATTTTCTCGTGTCATTGGAGCCTGTTCCAACACAAATTTTTTCAAATAACCCCAAAGATAAAAATTCAGCGAAGTTAAGTCTGGTGCGCAAGCGAACCACGGAATCGGACCACCACTTCCAATCCATTGGTTTGGATATTGTTGACTTAGAAATTCCCTTACGATCGCCGAGTAATGTGGTGGTGTGATATTTAATTGCACCCACATTCTTCTTCTGATCTCGAAATCGACATTTTCAAGTAAGTTAGGTAAATGGTCTCTCATGAATTCCAAAAAATTGAATTGATTCAGTTTCATCGAAAAAAGTGGACCAATCATATAGCCATTCACAATTCCGCATTCCGATTCCGTGCCCCGCTTGCTCACCGGACATAATTTCATCGGATTTTTATCTTATTATTCTTGTTATTATTATATCTCAGGATAAAATTAAAAGCTTTTACAATAAATTGATGTTGCATTTGTAAACTACAAAAAAATTTACAAAATGGTGAATGTTTTTTTCAAGTACATAATAGTATCATGCAAACTTTGTAAAGTAAAATTTTTATAAATAGCTCGATGTTATTAATTGTTATTAAACACATCTAACTTTTTGTGATATAATGAAGAAAAATATAAAACTTTAGGCTTGATGCTAGTATGTTAATATGAGAATAAAAGTTTTAAAATCCTCAATCAAATGTGACGAAATTTATAGAACATATCTGGTAAAAGCGGAAAATGAATACTGCAATATCACAATGTCAACACGGACATCAAATTGTAAAGAGCTACGATCTTCCGGCGTGAGCAAATACGTATTAAATTTGAGGCTTGGGGTAAGAGCGGGTTGAGTGCAGACAGGGAGCCAAAGCAGGTTGCAAGTCCAAAGCTGTTTTTTCCCGCGGAATAATTTCAGGTTACTTCTACTCTGACGCTTATTCATTCTGTGTCTGCCTCTATCAGTTTGGAAAATCTTCTTTGCGTTGACACGAAAACTGAAACCGTTTCTCTTCTGCAACTCATTCGACACCGCATTTACTCTTGGCCCGTCATATAGAGGATGGTTTGTATTGATGTAAATTTTAAAATGGACTTTTTTGACATATTTCTATATAATTCGACCCCAGAAACTGGAAAATGCACTTTAAAAAAATGTCCTTTTATGCGTGTATGTACTTTTTCTGGTTACCTTATGTATAGAAGTAAAAAAAAAAATATTCATGAAATTTTGACCAAATGTAGCTCCAATTTATGCCCAGTTCTGCTAAGATTTTAAGCTAGGTCGGCGTATTATAAGTGGTTTTTTTGCGATCGGAAATTTGAAAAAGGAAGTATTTACTGCGTATCTATGAGAAAACTTTTCTTGATACTATAAATTTACCTGTTATTATGCCATTACCTTATAGCTATAATTATATTACTACCCAAGTCGAAATATAGGTCCTTTTAAAATTCTCCATGGTACTGAATGGATTCTTTTTTGGATCTCCTTAATACTCGTCATCCTTGTTTAATTCTCTTAAGTCTTATTTAGTACAATTTTAATCTTGTTTGAGTCTCTTTCTAAATTTTTGCAGTATTTTCCAAGATCTCATATACATCTCTTATAATATTTACAAAATTTTAAGTCCGATTTTAATACTCTAAAAACTCTGCGATAATTTAAATTTTATTTAGAGGTATCAAATGTAAAATAATTGAAACTAATATTGTAAATCAACTAAAATATTATTGAATAACTATTTTTAAATATTTAAAATTATTACCGAATTTTAGTTAAGGGAGCCAAGAGTGTCAGAATTAAAAGTGATTGCGTGAAAATTATTCATTGAAGATTCCTGATTAGGTGACTGAACTTTAATTCACAAAAAAATAATTACAAGCACCTTTTTTCATTTTTTCGAAAACTGACCTTTTCTATTTAAACCCCCATGTTAATTTCAAAACCCGAGGGAGCCATAAGTTATTTTGGCCAATTAAAAAAATAGAAAATGTATTTTTCAGAACCAAACCACCAACCAAAAATCGAAAGTCACATTTGGGCACATATAATTTTGGACTACCCTAATGAATAGTTCTAAATACTCTTGCTTATCATTCTAGCATATTGTAACCCAATATTTTCCACAATATTTTCTTACGAAGCAATTAATGTTGTATGATTTATGCTGTCTCTTATTTTCTTTTCCACCTTTTCTAGATCTTCTATAGTATTGAGCTGTTCTATAACTTCCTTTGGGAGGTTCGATGAACTCAGACCCACTTTTGCTTTGCAGCCAAACATAGCTTCATACCAGGTGTATACATATGAAACCGGTATTTTTTCAAGAAAAAAACACATTTATTTCAAGAGAATGATAACAAATATTTTATTCAAAGTATGAGCCCTCGC
>NC_046664.1:101998738-102006626 GCF_010883055.1 Belonocnema kinseyi | reverse complement strand
TACGCCAATTAGCACAAATGGTAAGTTCCGACAGTGCCTACAAGTGTGCCTACTGGCCGCTAAATGGCAATACCGGTTTCATATGTATACACCTGGTAGAGCGACTGTTGTATACCTTGGTCGAAAGGACGATTTTTTATCATTTGGACGAATCAAAGACCTTCTGCCCAGTGGTTTGTTTGATTAGTCTGCATCCAAGTAGTTAACATATTCTGAAGATGTTCGTTTGCGCGTTCAACCGCATACTTGACTTTGACTATGCTGAGGTTTTTCATCAAAGATTCTCGGCTCAGGCCATATATTCTCCAATTCTTAATTATTTAATTCGCAAATTCCCTTCCATTTTCTGAATGTAATACACTTGGAGCAACGATTGTCGTAAAAATGTCTACTATATTATAAGAAACTTCCTCTGTTTTTTCAGAGTTTAGCGGACGTGATAAAAGGAATTTTGTTAAGTCGTCTTGATAATTTCAAAAACATAGGTTTTAAAACTAAACCCTTTGTTAAGTTTGATTCCTTAGCTTAACATGGTTTACATAAATTCAGGTACATCGAAATAATATCCTTGGTAACATTTTTATATTTACGGAGCATTTCCTTTTCTATGCGCGTACGAGCACCATGCCCGATGCTCTGGTGTGTATCATGAAGAACATCGAACATCTCATCGCTAACAAATAGTACAAAAACGCCACAAAACTTTAGGAGTTATATCAGGTGTTATTGGGTGGGGGCGTCATACTACCTCCCCCCCCATTTGAAAAATCAAAGTTTAAATTACATGATATTGAAGATCTTCAAATGCACTCATATGCGCCGTAAAGAAAAAATATTGCGCCACATTGATAACCGAGTTATCAGCGATCAAAATGGGGGGGAGGGGGCGTACATCATTTTTCTGAACTAATAACATTTTTCAAATTCATCGTAGCTATTTAGCATAATTTCTAATGCGCTGAAATGCGCCACCACTAAAAAATTTTTCGCTAGCTGTTCAACAAAGATATCGTATTAGGGAGGGGGGGGGGGCAGTGTAACGCAGGTGTAATATTTTCAACAGTCATGTGCATTATAAAGTTGCGGACATGGATTCATTCGTCTTGAAATGCGCTCATATGTGCCATAAAATTTTGTTCTGAATCTTGAAAATTGCCCAAGATATGGAGGTAAAAAAATTTTGATTACTAGTAACTAGGTTATCCATGTGACTAAAATTGTTTTCTTTATTGCGAATATGAGCGTCTTTGAAGATCTTCAAGGTCATGTAATTTAAACTTAGATTTTTCAAATAGGGGGGGGGGGGTGCTAGCCCCTACCCTCGTTTCTGTCCTTTTTCCAAAAATTCAATGTTTGTATTTTTAATCTAATTTTGTACGATTAAAAGAAAATCTATTCGTCCTATCAAAAAATTAGTAATAATAAATTGCCTATCAAAAATTATAGCTCTTTTTTGGATAAACCAGTTCTATCTCATTTTTTTCATAGCTTGTGTCGTTAGTCCAAATTTTTTTTTTAAATTTTAAATGTTGTTTTTTACGACTGAAAAGAAAAACTACGCGTCCTATCGAAAAGTGATTCATTACAAATTTTTAGGTCTTTCCAGGGCGCGCAATTTTAGCTAATTGATTTTTTTCTTCTTATGACTTTGTGTCATGGCATTCGTTGTTTGGCTTAAAATGTTCATTTGAGTTTGTTTTTTGGATCTTGAAAATGCTCTAACTCTGATAATTTTCTTTGAATAGAAAAAAGTCATAGGGTTAAATTGTTTTAATTTCTGAGTACTGTGAGGAACAGTACATAGTATTTTTTAAAGCGTGAAAAAATGTGGTTTCAAAAATTGTTGATACGATCAAATTTTGAATTTTCAACTTTTCGAAAAATTAGAAAAGTTGTTATGATACCCGGGTAGAAATTGCCTCTTCATAACTAAACTAAATATTGGCTCTCACGAGGCCGCAGCCAGATTTCCTAGCTGGAAGAATCTAGGCTTTCCTTCTGCTGGCCGTCGACACATTATTGTCGTGTACAATTATTGTCGTTTTACCCTTGAGAGGTAAAACGGACAATACAGCTGTGAGTGCAAAAAATTACCGAGATGTAAACTTTTAAAAATTTCATTTTTTTCTGAAAAAATTATAAAATTTTGTTGTCTTAAAAATTTGAAAAGAGTTTTTCTTATCGATCGATTTAATTTAAAATCACGTAAGTACGTTTAAAAATCATATACAACAAATCGAGCTTCAAAAACGTTTTTTCCTCATTTCTAAAGTATCGGATGAATGCGGTCAAACATTTATGATATCGCACTCAGCGTGACATCGTAGCTATGGGGATTAGGCGCTCGACTTATAAGCCTGCGGTACGTGCGTTCAATTCTCGGCGCTTGCGGATATTTTAATAAACTGCGTTTATCTTTAGTTTATTAGCAATAAGTCTTCTCTAGTCAAATCTAACAATAAGTTTAGTTTTAGAATAACATGCGGAGTAAAGTTAATAATCGCATGTCAATAAAAATACGAAGAAAACCAAGGAGTGTTTGTCAGATGCTACAGAAAGGAGTAAAATCTTTAGATGTAAACTTTTGCAAAGAAAATGTATTTTACAATCGGATTAATATTTTCCTTCTTTGAATCAAAAATTTCTGGCAATAGATTATATCAATGTGATGGTTAAACTTTAATACTACTGCAACCGTAGCATCACACTTCGGAATTTAAAGCATGATCAATTTGTTAATATTTTAATAATATTTTATTTGAATCAACAAAATAAAAAACAATAGCATATGCTTTTGAATAATTATGTGTGAGGGACTATCGAGATTCTATAAAGACCCTATTAATTGGTCCTCGTTGGGTTGCCTACTGATGACCTCGCTAGCTGAGCGTGATGCTTTCGCTTGCGTCCTCGATAGATTGCCACTTTAGGGCCTCGATAGAAAATAGGAAATCTAGACAGGACCTCTTAAGAACCAAGTTATAATTTCTATCCGGATAATCTTGTAGGGCTTTCAAAAATCAACGTTTTTCTTTTCTTGACTTTTTTTCATATCATGCGTTGTTTGGCATGAAGTGTTCATTTTTTTTGTATTTTGAAAATGCTCGAACTCTGATAATTTTCTTTTTATAGAAAAAAGTCAAAAGGATAAATTGTTTGAGTTTCTGAGTACCATGAATAATCGTAGATAGACATTTAAAATCTTAAAAAAATGTGGTTTGCAAATTTTTTTAAATGCGCTCACTTTTTAAATTTTGATAAAAAAATTGCTGGTTTATGAACTTGTTCTTTCTTTTCAGGCCTTAAAAAAGTGTGCCAAAGCAGAATCTAATCTGATCCATTTTTCGAAAGTTATCGTATCTATAGAATACAGACTACAAGCAGACAGATAAACACCTTCGTAAAAATCTTTTTTCTGACTCAGTGGGTCTTAAAACGTGGAGATTTGATGAAAAACATACAAGTGAAATTTTACATAAAGGATGAGAATATAAAAACCCAAAGTAAAAAGCATTTAAAATCATTTTTATTGTGATCTTCTAATTAAATAAAGCATTCATATTATACATAGGATTATATTGACATATATAATTACTTTTACCCTAAACTTCGGCTCAAATAGAAAATTTCTATCACATTCGTCAAATAAACAGTAATATCACGCTATTCATTTCGAGCTTTGGCCGTAACATATATATATATATATATAATTTAGAAAAAGGGTTTAACAACCACCGTAGGGTCCCACTGGGAGCAATCGCCACCCAAAAATGACCGATTTCGCTGCGGGCGGATGCAGTTTTTCAGACTAGCACCCACTCCCAGTGAAATTCCGCGGTTGCCCTTATAATAAACCTTTTATGTATAAGTATACGTTCAAGAATGTTCGCCTCTGGAGGGCCTCTTATCTCTAACGCGAGCTGCCAAGATATTTTTGTCCAGAAACTTTAATTTGGTTCAATAATGATACAGATAATAACACAGAACTCTGAGCGGAGTAACTCGCGGTGTAGTAATTCTAGCACTAACTGCTGGCCCACACAGTTTCTCAGCTCGAGTGGGGAGAGACGGTTAATTGCGAATCTTGTCTAAAGCGCAAGGCGCAGTACACGGTTACTCATATCCGTAATTTGCGAAGCAGAATTGCGTAGTTGAAAAAGTCGCGCGCCGTTAGCATTTTTTCGCATTCCTGCATTTTCCAGTGTTTTTTTTACGTATGAAAATCTGCCAACTAAAAATAAATATAACAGAATAAAGAAGCAACTCAAATATTTCGCGGAGTAGTGAGTTTTTCAGCAAGATGTCGAGAACACGGTTATGCTGGGATAGAGGGAAATGTCGGGTAGGTTAGCACAGTGCTTGACATAGGAGTGCAAATAACTTTTTTGAATAAAATATTCAAAATTCAAAATGTGAAGGTAAGTTACAAAGGTTCAAATTTTCAAGCATAGAATGCGAAGCTAGGTGGAAATTCCAGTCGTTAGAAAGGATTTTCCATGGTCTTGCAACTGCATGCGAGTGCTTGGGGAAAATATTCAAAAACATAAATGTAAGTTATAAAGGTCTGAATAGCAATATTTCTCAAGTGCAGAATATATTTTCTCAGTAATATTACATTCTTTTGTCGATTGACATACTTTCAGTGTTACTTAACAAAAAATCAAAATTTTGAGGTCAGCTTATCAGATTGGATGTTCATACCTCAAACGGACAGTTGATTGTATTTCGTGACAGTGAAAGGTCGACAGTCGACAAAAGAATGGAACATGACGTAGAAAAAAGATTCTACACCTGAAAAATATCACTATTCTAGAGTAGAATGGAATAGAATAATAAAATCCATTTTTCAATAAACTGTTTATTTTTTAGTAAGACAAAATATGTCTTTTTTCTGATTCTATGTCATTTATCCCAAATTCAGCGTGAAGCTCCAGTCTGATTTCATAACCTGAACCAACTGGACGTGAAGTGATGCTGGTGCTGTCTCATGACAGCAGAAAACATCGGCGTAAAGCAGAAAGAAGAGAACGCTATACATTTCGGCCAATGATAAAGATTCTATGAATTACTAGGATAATATAATTGGCCCGAATCTCTAGTGTTTTTATCTTTCTGCTATACGCTGCCCTGTTTTGCTGTCATGGGATGTCATGTAGACAATGCGCGGGAAACATACCGATGTCAAGTTAGTTAGCACTTTAGAGAATAATTGTAAGGTCCTTAACAGATTTTCATATGTTGGTAGCATTTGCGTTCGTGGAATCACATTTTCGGGTTTAAAATTGCCGGCTGTCGCATTCATGCGCATTTATACTCGAGAAGTTGCGTAAAATTATAGCGATCAGTTTAGGAATTGTTTTCGCGATAAAAACATAAGCGTGCGTCTGGAATTATTTCCAAATAGTTGAAATAACGAAAGGCAACAAAGTTTAGGAGTACGTGCTGTGCAAGGTATGTGAGAAGGAACTCTATAGGAATCCAACGCGAATGGTGGATCATATTTATAAGTATCAAAAATCGACAAAAAAGTTGCAAAGGAGATGCAAACAATGAAGAAAAGAAGCAATAGCATAACTTTAACTAAATTTGTTATATCTTCTTCTTCATCGGGCTCTAAAAAACTGAATAATGTTGATAAAATTATCAAGACAGAAAATGCGGATTCGGTAGATTTTAACAAAAGCAACTTTATAATTGATTTATAATTAATTTATAATTGCTACGTTAAACAAAAATTAATGCAGATCTACCTCAATATCTGAAATCTTCAATTAGTTTCCAAACACCAGGTTTTACACGATGGGGGTCAAACCTTCGAACGTTAGATAGCTTGCGAGCTAATAAAACTGTTCTTTGAAACCTGACTGTGAAAGAAGATGTAAATGTTCCTAATCAATTGCAACATCTGCATCTGTCATTTTTTTTTTGGAATAGGACTGAAAACCTCGCTGCCATAATGTGCCCAATTCACAAAGATTCACAATGTTGTGCGAGAATTCCATGCCATAGAATATATGTTACAAAAAGTTTTGCCTTTGTGTTCCTCGGACAGCCAACTGTTAATATCTTCAGTGAATAACCTACTGGAAATGCCTACAACTAGCTTAGGCCCAGTAAAAATTTTTTTCTGCTAGTTTTTCTAGCCTGTCCGATATCTTATTGTCCTCGATGCCGCTGTGTACAGGGATCCAAATCAGAGTGGCTCAATTGTCTGCCGCTAGCTTATTCAGTACCTCAAATCACTCCAAAACTAGTAGCGACGAGTTTTTTGTTACATTCAGGGCCATAATAGTAGCCCTGCTGTCTGAGCGGATATGAATGTTTCTATTACTGATATACACCTTTGCCTTATAGGCGCACTGGACCATAGCTATAATCTGAGATTTTAGAACTGAGGTGTAGGAAATCTCGCGATTTCAATTAGTATCCGCACTTAATCTCCAGCACGGCTTCGTCGCAATGGCTTTGATGGTAAGATGGAGGGACTCCAAACCTATTAGTGCCCCCTAGAGCCATCGTGGGTGTCGACTACGAGGTACCAGTGAAGCCTCTCAGAATCAGTCCCTTGATCCTTTTCAGTCGAGATTTCACGGTAGACGGTTCAACCCTGCTCCACCAGACCAACGCCGCATAGGTTAGCCTGGGTCGCAGGATCTCTGTGTAGATCTACATAAGTGTCTCCGGTTTCAAGCCCCAGATTTTCCCTGTGGCTCTCCTACAGAGGCAAAGCGTCGCTACTAGCTTCTTGCACTTGCTTTTCAGGTGCTCGTTCCATGACAGCTTCTTATCCAGAATGAATTCTAGATATTTGGCTCGTCCTTTGGTTTCCAGTTGTTGTCCTGCCAGTTGCAATGTATTAGTGGTTCCTCACTTATACCTTCTGGTGAACACAACTGCGTCCGTCTTACTCGGAATGCCTGAGAGTCCAGTCTTCTTACACCACGAATTTACTATCGTTAGTGCTTGCTGCATTACTCCGAAGAGCACATCTAGATGCTGGCCGCACATGATAATCAGTATATCGTCCGCATTGGCCTATAACGTGGTGATCTTGACACGTGCGCAGATGAAGCAGTTTATCCCCTACCAAGCATCACAGCAGGGGTGATAAAAACATCCCCACGGACATCCCGAGTCAACGGTTCCACATAAACTGTTATCACCCTTAGTCGTCGTAAGGTTCCTGCGGTACAACATGTAGCACGTCCATTCTAAGACTGCAATGGGCACACCGTGTCCGATCATAGCCGCCCTAATTACCGCTCCAGAGGAACAGTTAAAGTCTCCTTCGATGGTTATTAACATTCAAATCGCGAGGCCTTTTTGTTTCAGTTGTCCTTTGAATAGGTTAATTGCTGTGCTTAGCACCTTCACAGCCGAGTGACCAGCCCTATAGGCGAGTTGTTGCTTGTGAAGTGGCCTACTTGACAAGACCTTATTGCGGATATTCCGCCCATAAGTCTTTCCACTGTTTTTAGTAAGAAAGATGTAAGGCTGATGGGACTGAAATCCTTGGGAGAAGTATACCCGATCCTGCCTGCTTTCGGAATGAAGACTACTCTCGCACCCCTTTATGCCATCGAAACATAATCCATCGTCAATCGGCCCTATGATGATCTCACCAGGCCTGTGTAAGAAGACTGGATATATGCCATCTGGACCAGGATATTTGCAAGAACTGAAGGACTTCAGGGTTCACCTGACCTTGGCTGATGTAACAATCTCGTTGGCTAGCTGCCTGTTTCGAGCCTAGGTGGGCCACATGCGGCTTTGATTACCTCGTAGGTGCCGTACCCTCTCCTCCTAACTTTGTGAAACCCAGAAAATGTGCCTTTATCAGATGAACCAAGGTATTTCCGTCAGGCTTTGAGTATCCCCCGGCGGGCAA
>NC_046664.1:101994015-101998638 GCF_010883055.1 Belonocnema kinseyi | reverse complement strand
GTAGTCAGAAAATCACAATAAAATGATGTATAAAATTTAAATAAGATCTATATACGAAATTCATAAAATGTGTTAAATTGAATCATCATCAATCATGATCAACATTTCAAACTTTCGCACTTTTATCGATATCTCAGTCGCAGGGATCTGCTCTCTGAATTTCTTGGAGCGAAAATTGAACTCCAACTCTGGAGGAACTGCTACATCAACTACGATGGAGTCTTGATGTCTGTCCGTTGGAGTCAGAAGCTTGACTCCCTCCATTAGTGCCGGATTTAACCTAAATGCCGCCCTAGACAACTGAAAAAGTCCCGCCCTTCTTCAAATTTTTTTCCCGCATCCTCTTGCTAAAAAAAAGGTCCTCACTTCTCTTGCTATTTTTTCACATTCTTTAAGAAATTTTTAGCACCATTGCAAATAGTAAAAATAAGGTCCTAAATCTTACATACCATTGTTTCCATATTGTTTAACAGCTTTTATTAGGATTACAAGTTAGATAAAAAAAAGGTTCTCACTTTTACATGCACGTTAAATTTAGGCGATATTTATAACAACATTTTTTGTACTTTTTGTTTGGCAAACTCCTTCATAATTTTATCGTAATCTAGTTTTCGCAAAAAAGATGATTAGATATAGAGAATAGCAGGGGAATTTAATCTGTCTTGTTCCATACTCGAGCGCAAGTAGTACTTTACTCTGCTTAATGCCGAAAACGAGCGTCCGCCTGAACAATTCGCGACGAGAATTGAAAAATACATGCGCAGTGCTATGTTGAAATTGGGATAGACAACCGTAAGTCCTTTTTCTGACAACATAGAGGACAGATTAGTTGCCGAAAATTTTTCAATTCTCAATGTCTTCAAGTGTGCGCTTAGATGAAGACATTCGGACTTCAATTCCTCTCCCAAATCATTGGTATATATCGACAATAACTTTTGGCAGTCTTTTTTTATTTCACCACTTTTTTTGGTCTGTAACAGTGTTAAGAAAATGAATCTGTCTTTTAGTAACTCATATGCTTTGCATCGTCTTTGTAATTCAACTACCAATTTGTCAATAATGAAAAGATACATGTTTATTTTCATGTTATCTCTACCGGACAACACATGCTCTGTTCCTGTTGCTTTGTCAAAGTGCGACTTCCTTTTTCGCTTTCTTGAATTATCTTGCTTGTATGAAGTCTGTTTACACACATTTTTAGCCTTTTTATCGTGACTATCAAATTCATTCCGTAGGTTCGTAAAGTATGTTATTACGGACTGATATAATTCAACGACTAAAATTATATGACAATCCTGAGTCTGGAGCGCTTTGCTAACGACTCTAAATCTTTCGAGGATATCATTCCAAAGAAGGACAATGAGGCAATTGTCAAGGCTGTTGAGAGAATTGTGAAGATCTAAGGCTTCTTCGCGAGTGTCAGGTTTCTGACATTTATCGTTCGCAATATGAGACAAGGCATTCAAAATTTCATTCCAGGATTGACATACACTTTTGCATGCATCAGCTTGATAAGACCATCTAGTTTTCGATAGAATTTTCACGACAGAAGATTGAGGCTTCAGATTAGCTAATAGAATTTCCCACCTATGCGTTGATGAGGAGAAAAAATTGTAAAGCTTTTG
This sequence comes from Belonocnema kinseyi, assembly GCF_010883055.1. Lineage (NCBI taxonomy): Eukaryota > Metazoa > Arthropoda > Insecta > Hymenoptera > Cynipidae > Belonocnema > Belonocnema kinseyi. The sequence continues at coordinate 101,997,013 of NC_046664.1, read as the reverse complement.
CAGAATAGCGAAGAAAGCTACTACCATTGATGAACTTTTGACATTATTTATTCCCACAAGATTGAGCGAAGACATTTAAAATCGCAGTAACCATATCTTCCTGTTTGTGATCACAATTTGGAATGAATTTAAGGAAATGTTCTTCTGGTAACCCGTTTTCAGATACATATCTTATTATAAACGTTAGTTAGTCAGAATGAGCTACATCCAGAGTTGAATCTACGCTAATTGAAAAGTATTTGGCTAGCTTAACTTTATTTACTATTTCATAAACTACGTTGTTTCCAATAAATTCAAATTCAGCTATCAGTTCTAAAGCCATTACATAATTTCCAGAACGTAGAGAGCCAAATTTGTCCTCAGTGCCTCTAAATGGTAATTCACGAGATGGTAAATGTTTCGCGCTGCCACTACACGTTTTTTACACATTCTTCCAGTAATTGATTTCTTTTTCAGTTTCATAAATTAAAGCCTCATCGATACGTTGATTTATGCTTTTTCTACTAAAAATCGACATAATACTGTCTTTATGCTCTGAAGAATGTTCATGTTGTATTACACGGTCCTGGGAGTTTTTCCAATCATTATATCCTGTAGTAAATAAATGTAACTTACTATAGAATTACTATAGAATAACTTACTATATCTTACTATAGAATTCATACTTTCTGAGTAAACCAACCAATGTCGAGGTTGAACTTCTCCACTTTGCATTTTTCGATTAAAGTAGAGACTTGGACATATATCTCACTACATTATGTGTATGCTGACGCTTTGACTTTGAAAAATCAGTATCCATACGTTGGTTGAAACCGAGCTTAATTAAATATACCATTGTAGCATCGTTGATTGTCCATTTAGCTGGATCTTCACTAAAGCTTTGATTTTTTAAATTAAATTCTTGATACACCGGTAAAATATTTTGAGAATGTTGATTATAGGGATATTCAGAATTATCATTTGGAGGAAGGAAGACCTCTTGACTTATTCTTGCGAGAAGTTACAAGGGCCAGAAAAGCTACTCAAAATAGGATTTTCAGGATTTTGTGATGGAGCGATTTCGGGATAATCTGTTAAAAACAGAGAAATAAAAATTAAATCTGACAGACCAATTTAAATCTTATTTGATTGATGTATTTATATAATAACAGCCAAGATCTGAACCATGACAATTAATGACATATATTTCCAATTTTGGTCTATTAAAAATAGTTTTCTATCTTAATTTTCTAATTTTACATTTTTTAGTTTACACGTATTTGAATAAAAATATTTTCATACATATTTATCAGAAAATATTTTCTCATAATCAAATTTATACATTTCTCTAAAATAACGAAATTGTTCCATATATAGTTCAATTATTTGAGGTTAGAATTTAAAACAACTACAAAATTGTGAATGTCTGAAGCAAAAATAGTTTATAATTATAAACAAAAACATAGAAAGAGTAAATACAGGATTGGAAAAAAGTGAAAAGATATCTCTTTATATTATCCACTTACTACTTAACTCTTCTAACTCTAAGTCGCCATGGTGATTCAATTTTTCTGTGAGATTTTGTTTCAGCTTTAAGACAAAAGAATCTAATTTTGGAAGCTTTGCGATGTGTTTCTCAAGATGTGCAGCATTTTCTTTTGCTTTTTTTATATTCATGACCACTTAATTTATTTCTATTACCTGACATAACCTGTAATTTAAAAAACAGAATACATCGTGAAAAGCAATTATAACTAATAAGGAACTGCCAATCATGTGTGATTTTTTTCACTTTTCAAATAAGAAAAACATTTTAAAATTATGTACGGTTACCCAATAAAATCTTAATTATCAATTATAAATAATTTAGAATAAAATCCCAAAAGCAATGCATATACAGTATACACTAAAGAATGGTAAAGGCGCACAGTGATTCCAACTTTGGCATGTTGAACTACTGCGCTTGTCTGGCTCAGCGGCCCTCATTGATCTCTATTGGCGCGAAATATAAATTCAGCTTTTGAATTTAAAGGAAATATACTATTATTTTAAAAATATACAAAATTTTATTTTATTTTAACCTTGTATTACAAATTAGGTATTTCCTGATATTTATGTGCAATTTATTATAATTATCTATTTTAATTTCAATAACTGTTAATCATACCCCGTTTGAATCGCGTGCCAACAGCAAGCAATGAGTGCCGCTGCGCCAGGCAAGCGCAGTAGCTCAACATGCGAAAGTTGGAATTACTGAAGGCGCACTTTTAACAGCAACTCATTGACCAATCTCAGCTCAAAGATATAAGCCCGATTTCTCTCATTGGTTACTTCTATTCTGCAATGGACTAAAATATATTCTGAAAGTGCTCCCTCTGCAAATTGTAAGAGTGCTGCGAAAAATTGAGCGCCGAAAATATAAACTGTGTTTTTAAATTTAAATTTATATTAAATTTTGTGAGCAATATAATTTAATATTCTTTAAAGTTAAAAATTTTAATTAAAAAAGAAAAAAATATTGTGAGTAGCCCTGCCGCCCCTAGAAATTTACCGTCCTAGACAGGAACCTTTTTTGCCTCTAGGGTAAACACGGCACTGCCCTCCATGGGAGTGACAAGTTCGCTCCCAATTACAGTCATAATCGGTTGACTTCAACTCCTACAGTTCCTTTTTTGACACCAAAGAGGAGTGATCATGCGAATCACTCCAACGGGAGCGTGAGGTAACTCCAGCTAGCGCGGCGCAGTGTAGGTGACGCAGCAAGCAGTACATTTGAAACAGTCACAGTATTTTAGTATTTTGTGAATCACCGAGTACATCCGATTTCCTTATGGTAAGTGGCTTTTAATTATTATTATTAAACTTATGGTCATGTCAAAGTCCAAAATGAAAGAATTCACTTTTGAGATTTCATTTTAGAAATCATACAGTCTGTCAAGTTAAAGCGTGGGTGGCTTTACTCGCAGTCGGTAAGGTGTATCGACATGATTTTGGTGTCAAAATATTAAGAAGAGCTCCC
>NC_046664.1:101989620-101993915 GCF_010883055.1 Belonocnema kinseyi | reverse complement strand
GAGGGAGCTCTTCTTAATATTTTGACACCAAAATCATGTCGATACACCTTACCGACTGCGAGTAAAGCCACCCACGCTTTAACTTGACAGACTGTAAGAGTTGTTTCTTTTGAGAGTTTTCGGAATCCCGAATCCGGACGCGTACCGTATAAAAGATATTTTAAAGAACATAAAATGTCTGCAAAGTTTGGGGTATTTGTTTATAAAATGAAAAATATGCATCAACAATTGATTAAAAACTTCTTTCTTCAGGATTCTTTGGAAACTCCTGACGAATGAGCGAATTTCCTGCAGTCGAAGGGAGTCTATGCAGTAATCCCAGATCTGAAACGAGACGTGGTCCAATACTATGAAGGTGCACGATTGCCTGTCGGAACACTTCGGCGGTTCTATTTATATCTCTATCTGCTTTGAAATAAAATGAAGAGATTGGGATTTTAATATTTCCAGATTTCGATGCTGGGCTGGCGTTTCTCGTGATTTGAATACTTCGCGCGCCTTTTTAATGCGTGTATTTTGAGGTTACGTTACTTCAAGTATAAAATATAAATTATATAAATGTTAATACTATTATATTTATGCTATATTATAATAGTCTTATTTAAATCTTGATTCGAATTTGAAAGAAATTAAAGAAATTGGTGATTTTGGAATGCATCTCGTTTGGATAAAAACACAATTATTTGATTTAAAAATAATTTATTTTGTTAAAAATGTAACTATTTTGTAAAAAATTCCTCTTTTCTATCAAAAATTCAACTACTTTGTTAAAATTTTTATTTCTTTTATTTGATGGTTCATCTCTTTCGTTGAAAATACATTTTTGAAACTGACAATTAATCTATACTATTTTTGGTTTAAAAAAATGTATTTAAAAACAGTAATTTAAAACAGTATTTAAAAAGAATAACAAAAATTGTTGTGATTGCTAAGAACATTGAAAATGATTTTTTATTTTGACAAATAAATTTTAAGTGAGTATTTGAAAACATTTTAAAAATTAAAGAAAAAAGAATCAGGAAGATTTTAAGGAAATTTTTTTATTTTACAGTTTTTCTAATTTTAGGAAAAAAATCTAATTAACAAAATGTATCAATTTTTAACCAAAATTATACTTTTTAACAAATTAAATTAATTTTCTATCAAATAATTGATATTTGAACTAATACAATGTACTGGATAAAGTTTCTACCAAAAATTGAATAGTTCAATTTCCAGATAAAAACGATTAATTTTTAATCAATCCTAGAATAGTTACATTTTCAGATAAAAAAAGAATTTTTGATCGAAAAAATAAACTTTCAACAAATTTGTTAAATTTTGAACCAATAAAATGAATTTTCGACCAAGAAAATTAATGATATACAAAAAAAGACAAATTTCAAACAAAATACATGAATTTTCAACGAAATTATTTAATTTAATGTCAATAAAACGAATTATCTACAAAAAGTTGATTTTTTTCAGCGAAAAATATGAGTTTTCCATCAAAGAGTTAAACTTTCAACTAAATAGTTAAATTTTTAACCATAATTATAAAACCTTGTTGAAAATAACAGTATTTGTTTTACAAAGTAATTCAACTCTTAGTGAAATAATCGACTTTAAAGCCCAAGAATATGTACAGTTCTTATTTCAACCAAACAATTGCATTTTTGACCAAAAATGATACATTTTCAACCAAAAAGATTAAATTTGTACCAAACAAGGTCAATCCAACAAAATATATGAACTTTCAACAAAATTATTTAATTTAAAAGTCAAAAAGAGTATCATCTACAAAAAAGCTGAATTTTTAACCTAAAAATATGACGTTTCAACCAAAATTTTAATTGGCGACCAAGTAGTTTAACTTTCACTTACAGTTGAAGTACTTAGTAAAAAAATTAATTTTTTCTTATTGAAGATTCATAATTATTGTTGAAAATTCAACTATTTGCTTTCAAATTAAATTTTTTGTTAAAAATTTTACTTTTTTGTTAAAATTGCATCTTTGGGCGTTAAAAGTCAACAATTTGATAGAAAGTTAAACTATTTGGTCGACAATTAAAATTTTGGTTGAAAAATCATATTTTTGGGTTAAAAATTCAGCTTTTTTGTAGATGATACTCTTTTTGACTTTTAAATTAAATAATTTTGTTGAAAGTTCATATATTTTGTTGGATTGACCTTGTTTGGTACAAATTTAATCTTTTTGGTTGAAAATGTATCATTTTTGGTCAAAAATGCAATTGTTTGGTTGAAATATGAACTGTACATATTCTTAGGCTTAAAAGTCGATAATTTCACTCAGAGTTGAATTACTTTGTAAAACAAATACTGTTATTTTCAACAAGGTTTTATAATTATGGTTAAAAATTTAACTATTTAGTTGAAAGTTTAACTCTTTGATGGAAAACTAATAATTTTCGCTGAAAAAAATCAACTTTTTGTAGATAATTCGTTTTATTGACTTTAAATTAAATAATTTCGTTGAAAATTCATGTATTTTGTTTGAAATTTGTCTTTTTTTTGTATATCATTAATTTTCTTGGTCGAAAATTCATTTTATTGGTTCAAAATTTAACAACTTTATTGAAAATTTATTTTTTCGATTAAAATTTTTTTTTTATCTAAAAATGTAACTATTCTAGGATTGATTAAAAACTAATCGTTTTTATCTGAAAATTGAACTATTCAATTTTTGGTTGAAACTTTATCCTGTACATTCTTTTTAAATACTGTACAATTCTCAAAAAGCTTTTTTTTTAATCTGCAAAAGTCTAAATCGTGTTTTAAATTATTTGAAATAATTTCAAGTTTTAAATTAATTCTGAATCTTTTTTTTTTAAATTAAACATGTAGCGTTTAAACTTAAAATTTAGCTCATTACAAATTAAACAATTCAAGGTTTTCTATCTCGAATCATTCTGTTCAAATTTGTAGTTTTTAACAGTTGTTTGTGATGGATTGTTTTAAATGAACGGTCAAATATTGATGATAATTAACGAAATTTTCTGTTTTTAATTTAAAAATTTCAAATTGAATGGGTTAAAAAAAAAAATTTAGACTGAAATAATATTTCAAGTCATAATCAAAACAAATAAATTAATTTTCTAGCAAATAATTGGCGTTTTAACTAATAAGATTTACAGGATACAGTTTAACCAAAAATGGAATAGTTCAATTTCCAGATAAAAGCTGTGATAAAAAATTGAATTGAACGAGGAAAAAAACGAATTTTGAACGAAATTGTTAAATTTTCAAGAGAAAAGGTGAATTTTTGACCAAGAAGATTAATGTTCTATAAAAGAAACGATTTTAAAACTTATCCAATATATACGATTAATTTTTAATCAATCCTATAATAGTTACATTTTTAGATGAAGATAAATAATTTTCAACGTAAAAAATTTATTTTTAACAAAGTTATTGAAGTGTCAACCAATAACATGAATTTTCGGCCAAGAAAATTAATGATCTACAAAAAAAGACAAATTTCAAAAAAAAAATACATGAATTTTCAACGAAATTATTTAATTTTAAAGTCAAAAAGACGAATTATCTACAGAAACTTGAATTTCTTAAGCGAAAAATATGAGTTTTGAATCAAAGAGTTAAACTTTCAACTAAATAGTTAATTTTTCAACTATAATTATAAAACCTTGTTAAAAAAAAGTCTTTTCTTTACAAAGTAGTTCAACTCTTAGTGAAATAATCGACTTTTAAACTCAAGAGTATTATCTACAAAAAAGCTGAATTTTTAACCTAATTTAAATGCAAATAGTTGAATATTCAACTATAATTATGAATCCTTAATAAGAAAAAATTAATTTTTTTACTAAGTAGTTCAACTTTAAGTGAATAATCGAATTTTCCACCAAAAACATATGATTTTAATTTTTAACAATATAGTTGCATTTACAACAAAACGACTTTGCAACCAAAAAATATTTACAGTTGATAATTCAACTGAAAAATGTAATTTTTAATAAAAAAGTGTAAATTTTCCATAAAGCAATTTAATTTCTACAAAGAAAGACGAATTGTTAACAAAATACATGATTTTTTAACCAAAAATGGTATAGATTAATTGTCAGTTTCAAAAATGTATTTTCAACGAAAGAGATGAACCTTCAAATAAAAGAAATAAAAATTTTAACAAAGTAGTTGAATTTTTGTTAGAAATCGGACTTTTTTTACAAAATAGTTAAATTTTTAACAAAATAATTAATTTTTCAATCAAATAATTGAGTTTTTATCCAAGCGAGATGAATTCCAAAATCACCAATTTCTTTAATTTCTTTCAAATGCGG
>NC_046664.1:101988360-101989520 GCF_010883055.1 Belonocnema kinseyi | reverse complement strand
CGTAACCTCAAAATACACGCATTAAAGAGGCGCGCGAAGTATTCAAATCATGAGAAACGCCAGCCCAGCATCGAAATCTGGAAATATTAAAATCCCAATCTCATCATTTTATTTCAAAGAAGATAGAGATATAAATAGACCGCCGAAGTGTTCCGACAGGCAATCGTGCACCTTCGAGTTTTCAAATTCAGAAGAGGAGAAATGGGTTGCGCGCGCAATCCAGGCATTCATATCGTCTCCTACCATATTCACACGGACATAGTCGTGTCATAGTATTGGACCACGTCTCGTTTCAGATCTGGGATCACTGAGTCTATGAGGACGCCATCAATTCATTAAAAGGTGCGCTACTTATATTATTTATATTACTTATGTATGTAAGATAATGCTTGTAGTTACCTAATTATAAATGTTGAAAATTTTATCTTCAGTCCCAAGAAGAAAAGTGGGAATTTTATTTAGAAAAAGTAAACTCTTTCCGTGACACCTCAAATTTTTATTATTTATGTACTGCCGATTTAAAAATTTATAACTTAATTTCATATTGTAATTGTAGTGCTGCTAAGAAAGTCGGTATTGGTTAGAAAATTAATTTCTTCATCTGAAAAACGAAGTACTGCATTTTGATGATGTTTCTAACTGCTTGGTTGAAAATTAGCCTTTTTAGGACTAAAGGTCAAATATTTGAACCCAATTTTGTGTATTTTATTTAAATTGAGTCTTCATCGTGGGCGAGAATCCATTTTCTTGGTTAAAGATTCATTTTTTTAGTCCAAAAATAAGCTATTGCAGTTAAAGTTTCACAAATTCAGTTGGAAATACATCTTTTTGTTTACGAATTAGTAAAGGGTATGATTATGCTTTGTATTTAATAGCAGAATTTTCTAACAAAACTATGTATTTTCATCTAAAATTACGAAACTTTAACTGCGATAGTTAATTTTTGAACTAAAAGTCGCTACTATCGCTCCTACTCAACAGTCTTGAAAGATATACATTTAACCAACTTTTATTTTTAATCGTCCATTGTTTCATTGTATAGATTTTTTCTGATCTTATTTATGTTTAATCAATAACTTCTTTATAATATAATAATAATAGTGATATATAAATAGTTCATTTGCTTTTACATTTATACTCTTCAATTCTGCGATCTTTTA
>NC_046664.1:101984877-101988260 GCF_010883055.1 Belonocnema kinseyi | reverse complement strand
AATAAACAACAATTCAGAGAAATCAATGTTTTCATTCCTTTATAGATAATTAAGTTTGCCCATAAGGAGCGACATTCAATTCCTCAATGAACTCAAATCTCCGCTCCAATGATGTCAGCTTTATGACTCCATCCACTGGAGTCACGCAACTCACTCCCAGTTCAACAGACACGATCATTTCAATGGGGTCAGAATTCGCCCCCTTTGGAGCGATCGATCGCTCCATTTGGTGTGTCTAACCGCTCCAAGTACGGGAGTCGCTCTCCGCCCCACAATGGGACGAAAATCACGACTCTAGACAAATTGATTTTCCGACTACCGTTTTCATCCGATTCAAACTCAGACTCATTTTCAAATACCCAGAATGAGTAGAAGAATTATCCAGTATAATTTTCCAGTACCGTAGGATAAATTCAAAAAAGTATTTAATTTGTTATAAACAAATAAGTGGATGAAAATGGTTTCATATGGTTTTACGTTGTATGGTCCCTTGATCCTCACTGGATTTCCTCAATTGACCAACAAAAATAATTTTGGTGTCATACCCGCGAGGATTCACGAATAAACAATCATTATTATAAACAAATGAAGAAAACAATTTTTGGCTTAAGCTATTGGTGACTAAAAGAATAATCATTTTCCATGGAATTAGCTCCATAGAGCTCACGAATGATACTCTGTTATCATATCTGCTCATATAATAACAATTCGCAATTGCTGAAACGATCTTAGTTGACAATTGCATTATTCGGCTATTTTTCATCATACAAACTCCGTTCTTTAGATGTACCTATTAGTATTAATAGTAGCAGGAGCTACTATTCAACTACAAGACCTTTTGGATCATACTGCTGCTAGACTGTTGAAACGTGAAGATGCTGAACCACCTGAATGAAAGAGGCATTTGAAAATGACATGAAAATTTGGTGGTGATGGAACTTTCGGACTCGATCCTTGTAAACAGCGATTTGAAGATTTTGAAAATTCAGATGAAAGCCTTTTTTGATGTATTTGGTTCCTCTCCACCTTTACTGTTTGGATGATACGTCAATTCCAATGATTTAGGAGAACCCCCGACCTCGTTCAAAGAATCTAAAGAGAAAATTTTACTCGAATTCGGCAACTTTTACATGCAAATGAAAAGATTAGAGCAAAGCAAGATCGAAATTGACGAAACGACATATCATGTGGAGCATGAACTAATCGGGACAATGATAGATGGAAAAGTATGCCGACATATCACCGGTTCTTCTTCTGCTGCTAATTGTATCTTTTGTGGGTCGAAACCAAGCGAGATGAATAATATACGGAACGTGTTAGAAATACCAGAAAATAAAGCAGCGTTCGAACCAGGGTTGGAAGTCTTACATCAATGGATTCACCAAATGGAATACGTTTTGAACGTCAGTTATCGATTACCAATTGAAGTGTGGGCATGCAAAACCGAGGAGCAAAGGGAGGTTCGCAATTCAAGAAAGGAGTATATCAAGAAGGAAATTCGTGAACGACTTGGCTTGATAGTGGATACTCCGAAACAAGGTGCTGGTTCTTCCAACGATGGGAATACAGCCAGAAAATTGTTCGAAAATTATCACATTATTTCCGAAATCACCGGTTTTGACGAAGGAATCCTGAAGAACATGTACATAGTCTTACAAGTCGTAGCATCTAGTAGAGCCATTGACACCAAAAAATTCCACGAACATGCTCTTAAATTGGCCAACCTGCTCGTTTAGAAATACAATTAGTATTTCATGCCTGCATCACTACACAAATTATTGATCCATGGAGCCAAAATAATAGACTTCTTCGTCATTCCAATCGGACAATTATCGGAAGAGGCTCAGGAAGCCAAAAATAAAGATTTCAATAGATGCAAAGAGAATAATACAAGGAAGACAAGTCGCATCAACACTAACACATATTTATTGCATCATCTCCTATTCTCCCCTGATCTTTATTTATCAAGTCTGAGAAGTGAGTTCGTCAAGCCAGAAAGACCACTGCATCCAGAAGCAGAAGTTCTACTTTTGAAACAGACGTAAAGTCTGATGTGCGTATCGAATTAATATTAATATTATTCTCATGAAATTGTTGATACTGATAAAAATTGGGTTAAAAAAATGGGTCATTCACAGTTCATCCAGTTCTGAAAACGAAGTAAGAATATTGAAAAATGGCCAAACTAGTATTTGTTTATTACAATTCTTTAAATAATTAACAATTGTTATCGGATGATCGAAAATAATGAATGGGTATCATCAATTAGTGATCTGTAGTTGCTTCAGGGGGAAAACGCTATTCATTGCACGACGAATCGAAAAGATGAGTAATTGTTCATGAAATTGTTTATAACAATGACAGTTGTCATTATTCATCCAAATTCCCTAACGTTATTCGAAGATCAGTCATTGTTAATTAAATGCATCCAAAGGACGGAGTTTGTGTGACGAAAAATAGCCGAATAAAGCAATTGTTAACTAAGATCGTTTGAACAATTGCAAATTTTTATTATATGAGCAGATGTGATAACTGAGTATCGTTCACGAGCTCTATGGAGCTAATTTCATGGGAAATGACTATTATTTTCGTCACCAATATCTGAAGCCAAAAATTATTTTCTTCATTTTTTTATGATAATGATTGTTTATTCATGAATCCTCACGGGTATGACACAAAAATTATTTTTGTTGATCAATTTAAGAAATCCATTGAGAATCAAGGTATCATACACCATAAAACCATATAGAACAATTTTCATCCACTTATTTGTCTATAACAAATTAAATACATTTTTTAATTTACCCTGCGGTACTGGAAAATTGTATTGGATAGTTTCTCTACTCATTCTGGGTATTTGGAAATGAATCTGAGTATTCTCTTGGAAATGGTACTCTTCAAAAGCAAAAAAGTTTTTTCTTCATTTTTGTCCAGAAATAAAAAAATAGAGCCTCAATTTGAATATATGCTCTGATAAGATCATGCGGATTTTCGTCAGCTTTAATCTTTTTAAACCTTTTGAATCGGATGAAAACTGTAGTCGGTAATGTAAATCAAGAATTTTTCATGTATAATTATTATGAATATACTTAGGAATTCCAAGGTTTCTAAAGTTTAACTGAATTTTAAACCTCTCATTAAAAATTTCAGTTGAAAAGTTTTCAAAGGTATACATTCATGAAAAGGGGATTTTGCCCCAACAAGACATGTTTAGACCGATGCTCCTATATCAAAAAGTAACTTTAAGGACTATGCCGTCTGTTTTGAGCGGTACAGGAGAGCACAGGCGAAAATTGGATTTTACGCGTGTAAGTGGTGAATTGCGGCAATTTAAACCTACAAACTAAAAATAACGCCGAGGTTTTGAACCGGGTAGGGGGGGG
>NC_046664.1:101977644-101984777 GCF_010883055.1 Belonocnema kinseyi | reverse complement strand
CTGAAAAATCTCTATCCCATCCACACACTACTCCTTTCCCCTGCCGAGTGAGGCACGCCTACCCCGAAAGGGAAATGGCTTAATGGTGTAATAATAATAATAGTTGTGTACGGCTTTCTTCCCAGTGATAGATTCTTTTTAAAAGAATGACAAAAAACCTAGTGCCGTTCAAAAGTAGTGATACCGGATGTTTAGAAATTTTTTTATTTCTACCACAACTTCTGAAGCAATGCGAGTAATTTAGTTCTGTACGGTATTTGTGTGATTCTCAGAGTTGAAATATAGGCCCTACTTTGAAACGCTTGACGCTAAAATTTGTAGGGGCTAAGGTTGTAAAGTAGAGGATATTCCCATACGATTTTTGCCCCTACTTTAGCGCTCTTAAGGGCACAAATGTCCAAATCTTCCATTTGGGGCGTCAAAATAGAGGCTTAGTTTTTGTTTCTAATTTAACGCCCCACACTCTACCTTCCTGTACGGAATAAAATTATTTGATAACAAATTAATAAAAGTAGAGCAAGAAGTATATTTGCGTAAGGTTTAAGTTATTTTGCACACGGAAAAAAAATATTCATTATATTTTATAGAACTAGTCCTATAGTAGAAGATACGCTGGGCAATTTAATAAAAGTTAAAATCGTCTATTCCCAAAACTATAGAGAACAGTTCTATAAAATTATAACAGATAGTTCGCCACAGAAAATGAATGTTTTTTATTATTATATCATTACTATTATACTCTAATATTTGTTCACATGTTTGAGCTAACAGTTATTTACTATTACACAATCACTACACTATTTATAATCGCACGCTATGAAAGTTTTTATTCGCCGCTGGGGTTCGAATCCTATCAGTTTCTCATTCCTAACGCCTAAGCCCTCTCGGCTAGCCTACACTTTGAAGTATGAGAAAAATATGAAATATAAACTACAACTGTGCATGACTGTCTGCAAATTTTTGTGACCCACTTTGTAAAAAATATTTCTACGCTTATAATTATATGTGTATTAAGATTTTAGATTTTAGAAATATTACAAATTATGATTGTATATTTTATATGCTTAAAAAAGATTTAAATTAAATCCACAAATATTTTAAGATATTTTGAAAGATTAAAAAAAATTCAATGAATAGTTTCTGGAATTTAATAGATTTTAAAGTATTTCTACAAATTTCCGAAGATTTCAAAAGATTTAACGGACTTTCCAGAATTCAAGAACATTATTTATACTTCGAAATTACTTTAAAATCTTACAACTCACTTAAATTCTACCGAAATTTATAAAAAATTCTTCAAAATTACTTAAAATCCCTTAAATTCTTTAAAAATATCTTGAACTCTTTTAAATAATTCGAAATCTTTTGAAATTCGATTATAAACTTTAAAAAAATAAATCAAATAACTCCCGTTAAATTCCTTCAAACCCCTGAAAATCTCTTAAAATGCTTCGTAATATTTTAAATTCCTATACAGACTTTTTAAACAATATTAAATAGATTGGAATGCCACAAAGTCCCTTAAAATCACTAAAAATCTCTTAAACTCACAAAAAGTATTTTAAAGTCTTTAAAATCTCTAAAAAATTCTTGTACTTTTTGGAATTCTTCTAAAATCTTTTAAAATTCTTAAAAATTACTTGAAATATTTTGAAATTCATTTATAAACTTTAATCTGTTTTAATTTAAAATAATTTTTAAATCCCGTTAAATTATTTTGAAATTCATAAATATCTTTTTAAACACTTGAACATATTTTGAAATTGCACAAGAATACATAAAGTATTTAAAATTTTCTTGGCATTTTTAAAAATCATTTTAAATAATTTGGAATCTTTAAAAAAATTTTGAGCGCAAAGGAAAATAGACGAATATATCAGAATATTTGTGAATATTTCGGGATATTTCGGAATATTTAGGAATATGAAGAATATTTGAGATTATACAGAATATCAAGAATACCATAAATATTGAAAGAATACGTGTATGGCAATATTTTATGAATGCACGAGGAAGATTGAAGTGATTGACCTCTCGGCATATAGAAATAAATTAGTTTAAAAATATGTCATTTTGAAGAAACAATTTTTTATTTTAACTTTTTTAGAGAATAATGTACGAATAACAATCATCGCTGAATTTCTCGAGAGAGAAATATGCTTTTTTCAATTCATTTATTGATTTTATAAAAATTCACCTAATTAGCTTGAAGTTCAAATTATAATTATGTTATTTAATAACAATTTTGAATTCTAGAATTTCAGAAACTTTAACTTTTAAGGATTCAATTTAGTTTTCAATATTAAATTCTCAATTGACCGCTTTGAAATTATGATTGTTCAAATTCAAAAGTTTTCAATTTTTTAATCATTTAATTTTGAACGCTTTTAAATATAAATTATTTTTAATTATCTAATCTCAAAATATTCAATTTTTAATGTTTTGACCTTGCTCTATTTTCTAAATTTTTAATCTGAAATCATTCAATTCCGTGATTCTTCAATTCAAAAGAAAATTGTGTGAAAGAAAAGTCTATTTCTTCAGAATCTGTGGTAATTAATTTGGAGTTATTTTTTGTGGTCTAGAAAAAACTCAATACAAAATATTTGAATCTTTTTTACCTTTTTCTTTTGACGTTCATTCTCGTGTGTTTGATACCTTTTTTGGTCGGGGAGGGGGGGGGGGTTGGATCTGGGTTCTTTATAATTATCTTTAAAATCGTAGCGCTATTTTGCATTTTTCCTTTTGTTTGCAGCCACCAGATTATTGCAACCTTCTTTCCTCCTAAAGCAATTTCGATGTTATCACTTAAATGTTTATTATTTAAAACGAATTAAACTGTTGCTTTCACAAACTGTGGTGATGGAATTTTAGAAAAAAATAACAAAGTATCTGTCACGAGGGCGCAGGCGTCGAGGCAAAGAGGCCACATATTTTGTGCGTTAAACTTTAAGAGCGTTAAAAAGGAATTTAATATTTCTACGGAGAATACGGAGCTTTAAATGAGACATTAGTAAAAATCAAGAATATAGAGGCAAGACCTTCAATGTAGGGGCTAAAGCTTATACAGAAGCAAAATAGAATGAAAACATCTTTAGGAGTAGCTACGTAGGAGCTAAAAGAATAAACAGCTGCACAGTAGGGACAATACTTCCACTTGGAGCGTCAAAGTAGGGCCTATATTTCGACTTGGGTCGCTATGTATACTTATGCAGTCTCCTTATTCAGCAACGCTGTAGGTATTTGCAAGTACAGGGGTGAGAAACTAAGGATTGTAACCCTTTTCTGAAACTCGCATGGTAGAAGATCATTGCAAAGTGTACGGCATCTTTTTCAAAATATTATGTAATACTTAAAAGTATGTTCGATCATTGTGCCGTATGGAAATTATAGTTAATGTAAGTATAAATAAATAATTAACTGAATTGCAAGGGTCTATCTAATTATTGTGACTGTAAGATCATTAATTTATTAACGGCAGCTTATTTTTTTTATATATTTTTAGTGAATATTATTTGAAAATTTTTTAATTTATCTGCTATATCATCAGAGATTGTACCTTACCGACAGTAGATTAACCCTCCAAACCATGAAGGCAGAAAATCTACACAATATCGATCAAGTTAAGAATCTTCAAAAACAGAAAATAAATGCTTAACGTCTTAATAAGAATAGATGGAAAATAATATTTTTAAATTAAAATTATTTCTTGAAAAAAAGATCCTACTCCATCTTCACCCCATTGGGAATCGAACCACAAAACTTCTGATTTCCGGTCAGGTGCTTTTCCAATTAAGCTATTAGAGGGATCAGAATAAGAACTATTAATTCAAGAACATAACGCTAATTTTTAGCTAGGTGTTAATGGTGCAAGTAATTATTTTTAAAATTTTTTATTCTTTTTTTTAATTATTATTTAATTATTTATTAACTTAATTATTATTATTTAATATTATTGTTGTACCTTATAGCCGTTTATAATAAATGGTACCAAATAAAAATATTAATTAACAAAAAATATTAAATTCTATATATTTTAACATTAATTAAATGTTCCTAGATTAAGAAGAGGAGAAATATTTAGAAATATGATTGCTATTTTAAATGTAATGATGGTAAGTAAATAAAGAAAAAAAGATAAAGTACATTCCAATATAGACCATTTTTTACAGCTGATACAAATTTCGATAACGTTTGTGGTGTCCCTTATGGTAATTAATTACTGACGGCATTAACATATTTTTTATTTTTATATTTAGTAATAAATAAGAAGAACAATGCCGTTCATTTCAGATGGAACATAATGTATAATATATCCAAAAAGTGAAAACCATTATTGTCAGCGTTCAAGCTTTTGTCAGATTTTTCGGTTAAATAAATTAATTTGAAATATGATTAAAATTTTCATAGAAGAGATATTTATAGAAATTTATCGAGGTTTATCCAACATGTTTACTGAACTCACAAAAGAAGCAAACGAGTTGCGCCAGCGTACTAATTCATCAAGTTATACATGTTAGATATGTGTGATCGCGGCAATGCCGTAACCAGTTGCGTTGCGGCCTCCCCCGTAACACACAGTTAAAGGTAAATTTAATTTAAAAATACAAAAGTATTTGAATAAACAACATATTGTTTGCATTATTATTTCTCATTAATTACATTATTTTAAGGAGGATTCTTTAGCAAAGCAATGTATATAGAATTAAACTTTCATTATTTTTACATTTAAAATACTTTCCTATAAATGTTAACTTTCATACATGTACGGCATTTACTTTTTATTGACGATTTTTTAAAGTATAGACAAACTATCTCAATGCTGTACAAAACAATTTCACCTCAAAGTCGCTTTTTTTGGAGAGAAAGTTATTTATCCCAGAGACCCATATGTTCCTTAAAAAATGAACGGCATTTCGAAAAATGTCATCTATTTATGAAATAATTTCAAAATCACTTAATTTTGTGTTGCTTTAAATGACCAACTCCTATACTAATTAGAGGTAAGAGTTACAACCCTTGGTTTCTTAACCTCTGAACTTGCAAATATGAACGGCCTTGCTGAATAACGAAACTGCATAAGTATACAAAGCGAATTACACAAATGCCGTACAGTAGTATTGCTACCCACATTGCATCCAAAATTGTAGAAGTAAAAAAATTTTTTAACTTCCGGTACCACTAGTTTTGTATGGCACTAGGTTTTTTATCATTTTTTGAAAGGATCTATCACTAGGAAGAAAGCCGTACAAAACTAAGTTACCGTAATTCACCACTTACACGTGTAAAAGTCAATTTTCGCCTGTTATCACCTGTACCACTCAAAACTGATGGACTAGTGCTTAAATTTACTTTTTGATATAGGAGCATCCGTCTAAACATAAGTCTTGCTGGGTCATTTGACCACCTCATTTTTTACCATGGGCTTGTAGTCTATAATAGCACAGTATTTGATGTAATTTTTCAGATAGAAAATGTTTCTTTCTTAAGGAAAAGATTGATTCACCTTGTGATGGTCTCTCTGATCTTTTTTTTTATTATATGCACAAGTAAGATCATATATTTTTGTTTACACAATGTTTATTAAAATGATGAATTTATCTGCAAAAAAACCCCAATCGAATTTGCTTTTGCGGCTTCAATTTTAAGAATGTAAAAATTAATATCTTGAAAAATAACCAAGGTAATTATTTAAAATAACATTGATACATTTTTTACGCTATGTTCTCGGTAGAAAAAATAGTTATTTTATCAAATAACTAGTATAGTTAAATAGGTACTGGAACTCTACGTCATTGCACTAAATTTTCCAGAAGTGAATAGTAATGTACAATACAATTTTATATGAATGAATTTTAAAGTTCATAAACAGTCTCACATATTTAATATGTGACCAAATGTGCTTTGGTGCATAACGCTTCAATAAAGTATATTTTTTAACCAAAATGATACTTTATGGAAATCTATTATTCGGACTTAAAAACTTGTTTCTTTTTGATGAACTTCTATATTCCCGCCTATCACCCCCCCAAAATTAGCGAAAACTGTATGAACAATAAAGAAAAAAATCAGAGTCTATTTATTTTCCTTAATAATGTATGAATACTTGTTGGTCATTTTCTGGATTCTTTATTATTATCTATACGCGAGGCAATGTTATTCCTAGTATAGGTTTTCTGGTTGAAAATAGACGGATTAATAGCTGAAAAAATCCGTAAATGGTCAGAGTGGGATTCTTATTGCTTATTGCCCCTTTCCACTATATACGTATAATATTTCACGATCCAGTCACGTTTGTTACACGTATCCCTCATGAATGTTTAATGTACTTAGGTTATACGGTCAATACAATAGGTAACTGTAACACCAACGTGGCTCGTTGCTTTTACCCTCGTGTACTTCAGTTTGGCCACGTGGTAAAGCTCTTCAAATAAGTGTCGTTTACTCCTTCAGAATCATTCATTAAAAAAATTTAAGCGAAGGGCTTTGCTTCACTTAAATTTAACGGACAATGAACATCATTTTCTTTTTAATTCAAATATATTAGTTTACTCTTCTTTTATTTATTATAATTAGTTACTTTCTTAAAATGGGTGGACAGATATTTACTCTATTATAGCATATGCGCAAAAACGTATGATTATATTTTCATTATTGATTCGTATTTTATTCACATATACTTATATGTGGTTCTAAAATAATACTTTAAAGCATTTTTAATAAATAATATATAATTATATATTATTTAAAAATGTACTATTTCTACCAAAATGTTGGGTGCAAATAACCGGATTTGTTCGGTACACATAAACTGCCTTTTTAATATGTGTTATGTTTAGATCGCGATTTTATAAGGTTGATATTTAAAGATGTAATTGGTACCTAAAAAAGGTAAAATAACTAAAATCTGTGATGCATCTTTGACAGTTATATAACCCCATTGCATTTTGTCAACAATTTGAAGAAGTCACTTTTGTTAATTCGTTTTGCTTATAAAAGGTAATTTTTAATTTTTGCTAGGCCGTGCCCAAAGGTAGACCGCGGAAAGAATGGTTAGAATGTGTGAATGAGACCCTACTTAGAAGAGACATAAGAATTCACAGAAACACGAGAGCCTGCATGAAAAAATGCAT
>NC_046664.1:101973050-101977544 GCF_010883055.1 Belonocnema kinseyi | reverse complement strand
ATAGCACGAGAATTCTGGATCAATCTGAAAAATCTCTATCCCTTCCACACAGTACTCCTTTCCCCTGCCGAGTGAGTCACGCCTACCCCGAAAGGGAAATGGCTTAATGGTGTAATAATAATAAAAAAAATAACTGTGTTAAGCTAATTAACCTTTTCCAGGATTTATCATTTTTCGAATCTTGTGAGACCATGTTTTAATTGCAAACAATTTTTAATCAAATTAGTTCCAGCCGTTTATGATTTAGAGTAAACCATCATCTCTGTAAGGATAAGTCCACAAATTTCTCTTTTAGAATTCTCTAAAAGCACATTTTATTTTATAAATTTTATCCATAAACATCTTTTCGCAGCAGGATTACGATTACGGATTACGGATTCTCGAGCCCAGAAGTTTATATGTTTGATTCCATTGGTTGATGTCAAGAATAAATAATTAACCCGTTTTTTCAAAACATGATAACCTACAATTGGCTTCCAGTTTCAGCGAGTATATTTGTTTCAATACATAAAATCTCGCAGCTTTTATTTTGCAAATAAATTTTCCGTTGTTTAATTATGCTACAATGTCAAAATATTACAATTTTCTTGAGGGCCTACCTGCCAATCTTTTTTAATAACCCTATTTGTTTCTTATGTATATCGCTTTTGTTCTCTTTTCAATATATGATTATTTTTGAATAACTACTTTAAACGTGTTGGTAGAAACACTAACCTCATAACTGACGTTTTATATTACTACATGAATCGATAACGGCTAGTTTATAAATAAAAAGGCTTAAGTGTCTGATACTATCCGACTCTCATTTAATCTTCACTTTTACACTTTATTCATAGAAGCCCTGTCTCATATATTATTTATTAGTTGAAACATGTTGCAATAGCCACCTTAAGTTTTTGTTTTCAAAAGGGAAAAAGTATTTCAGTGTCATATGATACCCTGATAACAGAATGTTTGCATTGAGCAATATGCGATAACTAGAATGATAAACATAAAAATTTTTTAAAAATATATTGGATATTTTTTCCGCTAAAAGGAAGAAATTTTGTATCTAAGGATTCAGAACATCCAAAAAGTATTTCCACATGATACCCTAATATATAATACTATACACGAAAAGCAGAGTTTTTAAGTGTTTATAACCTTGTGTGACAATTTGAAGAGGCAGTTGATTTCATTAATTAAATAACTTTCGTGTATTAAAATGAGATCCCATTGTTTACTGCGATTATTTTGACATGAAAGTTATTTTATCAGAAATTCCTAAATTACAGGTAGCTTTCAATTAATGAGTCAGTAACAGAACAAGAAATTTTAATGGTTGATCATCAACTTTAGCTTATCATTAAATCAATTGCGGCATGCTTTATGCACGCAACCACATATATGGAACATGGAGAAGGGGTTGTGAACGCAACGTATGATGTATAACTACTACAACAACAGTTAAGTAGTAGGATAGTTTGAACACCGGGGGTAAATCGACAGAAAATCTACTTTAGTTGTGTTATAGTCATCAAAAGGTTAACTTATCGTGTGCGTGAATCGTATCCGTTACGTGTAAATAGTGTAATTATAAAGATTTAGTGTCAATGAAAGTGTATTATTGAGAAAAAGGGATTTTTTTGCTTCTCACTTCGTTGGTAAGTGAGAATTATATTATCATTTAGTGTATGGTATTTTTGAGGCTGGGTTTGCTGCACATTTTTTGTCATTGTTTCGAATTTGGTAGTTTTCAATTGCAAAATTTATGAGTCACGAAGACGAATGACGGAACAATGATATTTACATTATTCCAAATTAATCCTATATGATAGTAAATGCGAGTTGTTGGATAGGAAACGTCCATTTAACGGGTACAATCACTTTATATTCTTCATGTAATAGCGGGAATAAGAAATGAGACTATATAATCATATAGTTTCATGATAATACTCTTATGCTACGCTAGTATATGCCATATTAGCATATGATGTTCCGGAAAAGGAGGCTTATTTCTTCGATCGTCGTTCAGGAAATATTCGCGATTTTGTGAATATGGGTAAAAAACATTTCATTAGGGGTTTTTCATAGGAAATCTACTTTAATCTCTGTAAAGTTGGTTATTTGCATGATTCAACCATTTTTAATAGCTATTAAGTGGAGCTAAGCTTCTATTTTACAGTCCCGATGCAGCGAAAAGTACTTTTCACTTCATAGGGAATATTAAGGTTATGTCTTATGCAAATAATCAAACATTATACATATGCGGGCAATATTCGACCCCCTCACCGTAGAAATTGTGAAGAAAAATGTTTTCCCGGTTATTTACGATAATTTAAATGTTAATATCAAATTGGGATATAATTGCTACACTTACAGATTAAGTCAAATTAATTAACTATGTTTTCGTGTAACTTATTTTGTCTCAAAATTACAAGACACATTACTCGCAGCAATAACTTTACTCATTGTTGGACTCAAAAAAGCTTAAATCGACATTTCAAGCGCGCTACGGCGCGTGTGATACTGTAACAAATTTATTTGCTTTTGTCACATTGAAAGTTACTTTAGATTTATATTTTAATTTGATTTGAGGAAATTGTAAAAATGAAGAACAAAATTCTTAGATTTTATATTCAAATTCATTGATGATTAGAAGATTCGATAATTTGATTGAACAAATTAGTGACTAGAAGGTCCATTAAGGAAGCATAGTATAAATTTGAAAATGTACAATTATGATATATAACGTATGAATAACCCGCCATTTTATGATGCCTCAAATGTGGTATAATGAAATCAATACAAACAGAAGTAATAAATATATTATGACGAATTATCTTTGTAGAAATATACTATGGAATCACAAGTGGATATGCGAATATACGTAAAATCACAGACATCTATTATTCCATAATAAACACTCAATTCGAAATAAAAAGTATTTAATATACAAATCACGCTGCAATTCTGTCGAATGTCTACATCCTGGTGTTTTGGTTAATCTCAATTCAGATTATTATGGCTTTAGATTCGTGCAACCAGAGAAACGATTCACACCGCGCTGTTCTATATCGATAAACATAAGTTACGCAGTTTTGATACATATTTTATAATAAATTACACAAAATATATTTACGCAATTGCAATATTTTCATTCACATACATCTTAACTTTTTCTATTTGGGAAGAACCTGGCCTCATAAGAAATTATCACACATGAAACACTCTTACCACTTTACGTTTATATTTTCGAATTTAACCCGATTTTCGTATCGAGGAGTAAATTTTACCCAAGAAATAACTCAAACCATCACGAGTTTGTTTGTTTATTATTTTTATTTTTATTTAGCGAATATAAAATCTCATGAATTTATCATAAAATAGAAGTTTCAAAGAAATTCGTGAATTCATCCAGAATTTTTTATGCATATTTACTACATTTTTAAGACGCCAGGTTAATTTGACCCCCCTATATGGATAAAGTATGTAAAACACAGCAATATGGGGATCGGGCTAATGATCGAATGATCACTTGCATTTTGTTTCCTTATCTGCGACAATTGCCTCTCTTATTGTCACTTACGCAAAAGGTGTCATTATATTTTGGGAAAGCGATTAGATAAAACCTGTGAACTATGAAAACTTCTGGCCATCTGTCAAACAGGTTGATATTTCCGAGCACCCCGTTTAAATAGATTAAAAATTAATTTAATCCTTACGAAACATATCAGTGCAAATTCTTAACAAAAATGAAAAAAATAAGGTTGCTGTGATTTAAAGAACCCCGCACGAAATGTAAAGAACATGGTTTTTTGTCAAAATGTATAATTATATTTCTTTCGAACTGTCTACCGTTCCAGAATTTTCTGTAAGAATAACCTCTTTCTCATCTCATGTAGGGCTAAACTTACGAGAAATTTTTCAATACTAATCCTAGTGCTATACTTCACTGGATAGTTTTACGGAAAATTTCCTAGTACTAGTCAGTGACGATGGTTGGCTTTGTAATTTCGAACGTGCAGATCAATAATTCAAAACAGAAATATGAGGAAAACGGACAGTTTTGAATCCACCAATTACCAAATATCAGATCAGACCTACTGACGCGAAAGTCTTCCACTCCTAAACTTGGCAATTTCATTATTTTGTGTATATAGGATTTTTAGGAGTTATTTCAACATCCCATCAACATTCAAGAAAGAGAGCCGACATTTCCTAGCAAGCAAAACCACTTCTAATCACTTCTAACCGTATTTAACTTTATAACAACCCTTAAGATACACTTAACTACTTTCCCTGGCAGGATAAGTTTCTCACATTTATTATAAATTGATTTCCAATCCCAAAATTATCATTCCAAAAATTCCAGTGGTTCTTGTTTTTAAACGGGCGTTTTCTTATTTCTGCTCTTATTTTAAAGTGAATTTTAACCACACTACTCTCATAAGAAAATCTTCCTTGGGTTTGGTTGCTAGTGAATGCTGTTTTCCTTGGTTGAATATTTAGGCG